>NW_024426774.1:80485681-80693977 GCF_017311325.1 Ursus maritimus
AAGGAAGGAAGGAAGGAAGGAAGGAAGGAAGGAAGGAAGAAAGAAAGAAAGAAAGAAAGAAAGAAAGAAAGAAAGAAAGAAAAAGAGAGAGAGGGAGGGAGGGAGGGAGGGAGGGAGAAAGAAAGAAAGAAAGAAAGAAAGAAAGAAAGAAAGAAAGAAAGAAAGAAGGAAGGAAGGAAGAAAGGAGAAAGGAGGAAGGAGGAGGAGGAGGAGGAGAGGAAGGAAGGAAGGAAGAAAAAGAAAGAAAGAAAGAAAGAAAGAAAGAAAGAAAGAAAGAAAGAAAGAAAGAAAGAAAAGAAATGCAAAGACATGGCATCCAGCATCAGCTTCTCCAGTGGGATTAAAAACTTCTCTAGAACCCCGTGTCCCAGTTTTAGCCTTTATATTACAACTACCCACTTGGGCATCTGTCCTCTTTACTTGGTTGTCAGAATTAATGGCAAGAATTGTATCTTTTTAATCTTTGTGCTCCAGGACCCAGCACCTAGATGGTGCTTAATAAATATTTCCACAATGAATTAATTAAATGGAAAAAATAGAGAAAAGTGGAACACCACCCAGATCTTAAGAAAGAAGCACCTATGTGAAAAATGTGACCTTTTGGGGAAAAAAATTAATGCAGAGAAAATGTAAAAAACAAGGAAGGGCCTAAAGTAAAACTTAGTGTTTAAGTGAACTAGGTATTAAGTTGCTGTGGGAAAAAATTAATTCATTTGAGGAAAGATGAGAAGAGTATAACGGAGATTAATTAAAATTTAGTTTATCAGATTTTTCTCAGGAGATTGGCAATTTAGTCAGAGGAAAATCTTATTTAAGTGCGTAAGTATATTTCAGCTTATAAGCGGGATGCATGATAAAATGAAAACAGAATACCAGGGTACGTTAAGTAATTACCATTTTAGAATTTGATATGCTCTAAAATTCGAAATCTAGAGAATAAAAGTCTCAAGGTAAATGTTTGCAAGCTTCTCAGTATGATGAATTTTGAAAATATCAGATGCATGAGGTCACTCATGATGTTCACGTCCCTAAAGCTAACGAACGCTTCTTCGTACCCAGCTTACTTAGCTATCAGGCACGCGTGGGACCACTCCGTCAGAGGGCTTCTCTTCTCTCCGCTTCCTTAGGTCTGTCTCTCCTGGTTTTCCTCTTGTTCTCTGCTCCTCTGCCGTTTCACTTCCTGGCGCCTCATCCACCCCACTTCCAAATGTTGAATTTCTCAGGAATCGGACTTGGTCCTTTGGTCTTCCTGATCTGTATCCTCCTGGATTTTACCCTCTCCCTGGACTTTGACTCCCGTGTGAATGCCAATGACTCATCCACGTGCCCAGGTCAAGAGGAAGTTAGGGAAGTGATGGAGTCACTGATTTTCAATCCTCGTTCTGCCATTTTTGCCTCAGTGTCTGCATCTGTAAAATGGGGATTATAAACAATAACACGGGACGATGCGGGAATTCATTTGAAAGTAGCAGTTCCCAGACATGGAGTTAAAGCTCGATGGGATGGAATTTGGCCACTACTGTCATCAGGGCTCTGCAGCCCTTGCTGCTCTGCCCTGCTTCCCGCCCCTCCCTTTCCAGCTCAAGCTCTCCTGCTCTTTCTGCAGTTGCTCCAACAATGGTTGTCCCACTCCCCACTCCCACAGAGATCCCTCACACAGCTGCTGGTGACCCTCCTTCAAGCCACAGCCTGCCTCTCCCAACCTTGGGGATGCCTCCTCAGACCCCCACTCCAGGGAAGTGTATTCTGCCCAACACCAGTCATTCAGTGGGGGACAAAGCAATTGCAGCCCCCCTGCTCCTGCAGCCTCGGGTGGAGTGGGGAGATGCTCTCGAATATTGGTGCTCACAGCACCAATATTTACCTTCAAGTCCTAGACAACCCCTTAAGGGGAAAGTAAAGAGTGCTCCGAGAGTTTTCAATAAGGGGTCCTACTTTAGAAGGGTTTAGGGTTTAGGGAAGGTCTCCATAGAAGAAGATACCGAGCTGAGACCCGAAGGATGGTTGGGGGTTGTCCCGGGAAAGATGCACTGGGCTCATTGGTACCAGAGCTTCCAGGCTGGAAGGGCAGAGACCTGCCCCTGAGGAATAGTTCAAACGGTCAAGGAGAGAGAGGCAGAAATGTTCTTGGGTGGATGAGGAAAAACAGTGGAATAACCATCAAATCTAAGAAGAATACTCAAAGCTATCCATGCCATTTTGCTGGGGAAGACAAAATGGAAGGGTGTTTTTACCTTAAATTGAATATCAAAACTCTGGGAAATAAGGATGAAGTGAGGAAACCACAGAGGTAAACCAAGGGAGAGGATAGTTGGCTGGAGTCACCTGTCCCACCCAGCACCCCGTCTTGGCTGCCCCCCCAACCCCATCAAAAATAGGGTTAACTAAAAACTTGGGTGCTAACATATAGTTAAGTGGCCAATAAATAGTAGCCAGGTATGAAATCATGAATTAGATGAACGCTTCTCCTGGTGACCCAGGATCATTATGAATGTCTAACAATGACCTTGGTAATGACTGAAATTTGAAGCTGAATTGGATGAAGGAAGGTTGCCTTTGTGAAGTGCTGTGGGTAACAAGAATGTGACAAAGTAAATGCTTTGAAATATGTTAAGTGTGCTGTTAACCTCTAAGCTGATAGCAAAATGGCCCATCTTGTAGATAGCATTAGTATTTTTGGAGAAAGTAGGGGAAAAAATACTCTCTGGTGTATGATGTCATTTGTAATAATGAGAGCCAGCTTCTGTCAGTGCTTCCTTTGTACCCTGCACAGTTCTCTGCTTTAAGGTTTTGACTCATTCATCAAATCAGTTGTGTGCTGGAAGCCACACAGCAGAGGAAGCAGCCGATCCACTCCCAGCAGCATGCTAACTGTGGACAAGGAGCTGAAAGGGAAATGCGGAAGCCTGGAAACACATTAGTCCCACTGCCAGTAGGGCATCTCTGATTTCGAACGTATCAGAGAATATGTCCTTTAGACCCACTTCTCAACAGTTAGGACTATAGATAACAGCAAGCTTCTTCATGGGCCATATAAAGGCAGAGAAGAAAAGTGAGCTCCTCCCAGGGACTGAATTCTATTCCCAGGGAAATTTTCAGGCTAACCCACATGCATGAATCCTGGAGGCGCAGTGGGATGCTGTTCAGGGAAAAGGTGTGCTAGTGGTCTGTCATCTGAAGGCAAAGCTGAAGACTGGCCAGAGGTCATTGTAACATTGACCTCTACAGAGGTGAAGAAGGGAAAAGTTGTTCTAGAAAGAGCAAGAACCACAGTAAGTCGCCATTAGGTCTTCTCCAACTTTTTGGCAGAATTCTTTGGTCACTCTAGAGACTCTTTCTCTCTCTCTTTTTAATTGAAGTATAATTAACATACAGTGTTGTATTAGTTTCATGTGTACAATATAATGATTCAACGATTATATGGATTACTCAGGGCTCATCACTTTAAGTGCACTCCTAATCCCCTTTATCTGTTTTGTTCATCCTCCTATGCCCCTCCCCTCTGGCAACCACCAGTTTGTTTTCTGTATTTAAGAGCCTATTTTTTGTTTGTCTCTTTTTCTTTGTCTGTTTTGTGTCTTAAATTACACATATGAGTGAAATCATATGGTATTTGTCTTTCTCTGTCTGACCTATTTCACTTAGCAGAAGACTCTCTAGGTCCATCCGTGTTGTTGAAAATAGCAAGATCGCGTGCTTTTTTATGGCTGAGTAATATTTCATTACACACACACACACACACACACATACACACCACATCTTCTTTATCCATTCATCTGTTAATGGACACTTGGGTTGCTTCCGTATCTTGACTATTGTCAATAAGGCTGCATTAAACACAGGGATGCACATATCTTTTCAAATTAGTGTTTTTGTTTTCTTTGGGTAAATACCCAGAAGTGCAATTCCTGGGTCATAGCGTAGTTCTATTTTTAACTTTTTGAGAAACCTCCATGCTGTCTTCCCCAGTGGCTGCACCAGTTTACATTTCCACCAACAGTGCAAAAAGGTTCCTTTTCTCCACATCCTCACCAACACGTGTTATTTCTTGTCCTCTTGTTGCTAGCCATTCTGACTGGTGTGAAGCATTATCTCATCGTGCCTTTGAATTGCACGTCTCTGATGATCAGAGATGTCAAGCATCTCTTCATATACCAATTCATTTCCAGAGATTCTCTTTCCAAAAACAAATCCCTTGGCAAGTCTTCCTCCCTCTTCGAGGAATTAGTTTCTTAATTGAAATTTCAGATTTTTAAACACCAGTATTACTCGGGGTGCCTGGGTAACTCAGTCGGTTAAGCGTCTGCTCAGGTCATGATCCCGGGGTCCCAGGACAGAGCCCCGCATCAGGCTCCCCCCTCAGCAGGGAGTCTGCTTCTCCCTCGAACTCTCCCCCCTTCTCATCTTCTCTCTCTCTCACTCTCAAATAAATTTTAAAAATCTTTTAAAATAAATAAATAAATTAATTAATTAAATAAACTCTATCATCACTCATCTTTCACCTAACCCGCCGTCGGAGGGTTTTGTTTTCTTACCTTCTGCAGATCACGTGGACAATCACAGCTGAATGGACCTACTACTTTGAGTCCTTGCACTAGTTAGTCTCTCGGTCCCAAAGCACTTATTGAGCATTAAACTACATGCACTACGGAAACAATCTCCAACATTCGCAGGCCCTGGAAGATTTGAGAGGCATATGTATTAAATGTTGAATTGCTTTCTTTAGATTGACGCCAAAAAGGAAATCCTGATTGGGATTTTATAGCCCAGACATTTTCCTTAGCATTCCAAAACGCACCCCCAAAATGATATTTCAAGCCCGTCAGAAAAACAGTGCCAAATACATGCATGCAATGGAGAAGAATATTATTGTTTTTCCATTAATGCAACCTAGGGAACATACCACAAATACTCCCCACTATCTCATGATCGTTAAACAAATTTTGCAACCTAATAGCAACAATGGACTCTTCATGCTCATTAAGAGCTAAATTGAGATGATTTGTGTCTGATTCTGGGCTGTATTTTAAAAATAATTTCATCCATCGTACTCACTTCAATGTTAATGGAAAGATAAGATTTTTGTTTACATTCATACATTAATAGACTCAACAAATATTTATGGAGCTCCCGTCACGTGTTGGCCCCTGAGTTGGGCATTACATGGAGCAGTGAAAGAATGTGGTTCAATTGCTCTCCTCTCCCTGATACGATTTAGGAATAGTCACTGTTTTAATCATCTCATATATTTATTTCCCAAGAAGATGGTTCTACACAGTAACTTGTAATACAATGCGTGTCAGGGTAAAAAGCAGCATGCAATTATCCAATTTTCATCTACTTAAATTTTAATGCCCATACTTACTTGCCCATTCAATTTTGCAACTTTTATCCCGTAGGCACTTAAGTAGCAGTTTGAGACCTGAGATTCTCCCGGATTTAGTTCCACATGGCCAAGGCTTGTTGGACCGCGAATTATTTTGAAGTAGGTAGTTTTTGCTCAGAACCACCTTCCATTTAAACTGCCAATATTCAGAACAATTAACAAGCGTGTGATCCATGATTTTATATTTAGAGGGCAACACCCATGTAAAAAATTCTTGGGTGTTTTATGACATGATTTCCCTCAGGAATCTGGCAAACTGAAGGATCAAATGATTTCGACCACCCATTGGGCTCAGCTAGCAGATAAATTCAGCACTAACCCCAGGCCTTGAATAGGCCACTGCCTAGACCTGGGCCCCAGCAGATCTCTGGTTAGTCCCCCTGACAATGTAGCACAGACACACCCATGAGCAGGTTCCAACGTCCTTCTCTCAAGGAAGCTTTGAAAATACGTCCATGTGATTGTTTTCACTGCTTTATAAAGGGGAGAGATGATGATTTAGGGCATTTCCATGCATAATCTATCAGATATGTCCTTGGTACAGAGGCATTCAGTCTGATGCTGTGCAAAGAACAACATGTACTCTGATTCCATGGCAGGAGCCATTGCTTCCACTCACTTGCTCACCAAGATGTATCCCTGACTACTTTTTAGGCCTCTTAACTCACAGCCCATTCACCATCAGAATCCCACCTGCTCTATTCAGGCACCGGGACGTGTCTGTTACTTCCTATCGGAACTTAACGAAGAAACTATGATCCCAAATACAGCTCTTTAAAGGCAACAGAGATCACTGAAAAACAATTAGATTATTTAAATTCATGTCCATTGTAGAAACAACTTTGATCGAAAGAAAATATAACAAAGGCAGAAAATGTGAGTCAAGATATAAATGAAGAGGTCCCGCAAAGACTGCGACTTCCCTCATATATGGGTTTGACTCCAGAGCTACACATGTTCTTGGCCTTCTAGGAACAATGAAAGGTACAGTCTGGGTACCTCTTAGCATCTCACATAGAGAGGGTTTGAATCTTCTAGTTCCAATTCAGCCTCTTGTGACTTGGCTTCTCATGTTTCATACAACAATATTGTATTAGTCAGGATAAGCCATATTTTGCTGGCATGACAGATAACTCCCAAATCTTTGTGGACTAATACAAAACACTCTTTATTTCTCATACATTTACATATCTAATGCAAAGACAGAGGGAAGCTTTGCTTATCATAGACACTTGAGGGCCCAGGCTCATGAAGACTCCACACAGACACTTTCCTCCACAGTCACCTAGATATGAGAACGTGAATGTGGTAGGTCGCACGCTAGCTCTGAAAACTTCCCTCCTCGGGTGAGATCATTATTGAATGAAGCACGGCCATGCCTGTGATTGTTAATTTTGTACGTCTAGGCCACAGAGTACCAGATATTTGATCAAACATTATTGTCAGGGTGTCTATGACAGTGTTTTTGGATAAGATTAATATTTAAATCAGTAGACTGAGTAAAGCAGGTTGCTTGCCCTGATGTGGGCGAGCTTTATCCAATCAGCTGAGGGCCTGAAAAGAACAGAGAGGCTGGTCCTTCTCCTGATCACCGTGGGACTGGAACATCAGCTTTTTCTTACCTTCAGACTCAGACTGAAACATCAGCTCTTCCTGAGTCCCAGGCTGCTAGGTTCAGGCTGAGAACTATGCTACCAGCGTCTCCTCAGTCTAGAGCTTCCTGCGTCAGCTTAAGATCTTGGTTCTTGTCAGCCTCCGAGATCGGACGAGTCAATTCCTTATAATAAATTCCTTCCAATAAAGTTGTTTATGTGTGTACTTCTGTGCTGTGCACACACGCGTGCACACACACACACACACATACACACAAACATTTTGATTCCGCTTCCCTGGAGAACTCTGGATAATACCTAATTTAAGGAGGTAAAGAAATGCAATTCTACCATGTGCCCAAAAGGAGAACTGTGACTATTTGATAAATGGTGCTAATGATTTTCCAAAGTACATCAACAAGATGATGAGTAGACTTTTAATTTTGAGCTGGAATGTACTCTAAGATCCCAAACTGACAACGTGTGATAAATAATACAACTTATACAGCCAGACACCATCCTCTATTTATTAAGAAGTGGCAGAACCAGCCATGTATGTAAGAATATCTCTGACACATTTATCCCACTGCTGTGCCTCAACCTTGGAGGAGCTGTCTCCTCCGCCCTGCTCCCAGGAAGCGAAGAGGAGGAGAGGTCTAGCAGAATCGGACCCACTGCTTGAGGCTGGAGTGTTGGCGAGTAAAAGAGCAAGGCTTCTCGAAACTCTTTTACCTCTTTCCTTTTCTTCAGGCTTCTTAATAAAACTCTGTTATCGAGAGAGTATCAGATGTTCCAGGAAAAGACCCAGCGACCGCCACTTAGCGCTGACATCTCCTAATTGGCAAGATCTCCTCTCTAATTCGAAACCACTCCCCTGCAAGTCTTTCAACACCAGCCATGGCACTAAGAAGCCTGCAACTGTAGTCCGCTATTGCGGACTGCGCACGTTTTAATTTTGTTTTAATCAAATTAATTCCTCTCACATTACATGAGCTCAGAATTATAGTGACAGTTTTAAGCCAATTGGAAATGCAGACTTTGATTAATCTTTAAAAGGGCGAGTTCAACAGCATTGCATAGAGCAAAGAGGTGAAGCAGAAAAATAATTGTAGTGTTCCTGTTTATATTAAAAAAAAAAATGCTTCCTCAGAATTTCACATTCCTAGTAAATAAAGGGAAGTTTTAGCACCTACTTACCCTGTGTAAACTATCTCAGGTATTTTCAGGTTTTCTCCACTTTTCTATAAAACCGGGGAAAGGGGGCACCTGGGTGGCTCAGTCGGTGAAGCGTCTGCCTTCAGGTCAGGTCATGATCCCAGGGTCCTGGGCTGGAGCCCTCTGTCCAGCTCTCTGCTCAACGGGGAGCCTGCTTCTCCCTCTCCCTCTGCTACTCCCCCTGCTTGTGTGCGCTCTGTCTCCCTCTCTGACAAATAAATACATAAAATATTTTTTAAAAAAATAAATAAAACTGGGGAAAGTATTGGATCTTGGCTCACAAGTGCAGACCTTGACTATTTTCATTAGGAATCACACAGTTACATCTATGCCATATTCGATTCTTTTTCTACAAAAAATTCAACAGTTGAGTCAATTCTTAAACTCTTCAAATACTTCAGCAAATGTCCTGGCACTGTCATCTTGTTTGGTACACTTTTCCATTTGTCTTTTACGCTGAAAGTTTCTAGCTGTATCAGAATTGAAAAGAAGTCCAGCTCTACACTCTTTTGGCCTGGTTAAGAGCGTCATGGATATTTCAAAGTAACATTGAGCATCTCTTCATGGGTCAAATTCTGTTCTCACCATCTGTTTTGGTTACTCCTCTGTAAGTCACCCTGGGTAGCCTAAACTTCTTCTGTTTGGGGCGGGGGAGGGAGGGGATTAAATATATATTACACAGGACAAAGTCACTGTAGAACACAGAGAGAAAGGGGAAAAAATGCAATGAAATGAAAAGAACTCCACTGAGGCCTCAACCCTGAACTCCCCAGAGCAGCACTGTCCCGTGGAAACACAACACAAGCGTAAATGTGGACCACATCTGTAATTTTCAATTTTCTAGCAGCCATATTCAAAAGGAGCAAAAATGCATACGTGAACTTAACTTTAATGTATATTTTATTCCAGCCAGTGTTTTCAAATTAGCACTGTTTGTTGAGCTACTTTAAATTATTATTGTCCTGTTATGCCGTCAAAATCTAGTGTGAGGTGTACATAGACAACCCATAACATTTCAAGTGCTCACGAGTCCCCTGGGGCTCGTGGCCACCTAGGGTCTGCGCAGCTCTAAAGGGTATAGCCAGCTCTACAAAAGATCTGCTCACGTGTGCCTAGCAGCCGTAGGCAGATGTTGGTCTGCTCATAATAATAACTATAATAATCATAGCGTGGGGACACCTTTAATCCCTGCTGTGATTGAAGCTCTAGGACAGGCTGGCACAGGGTTTGCAAAGTACCTATTATTTAGAGTTTACGGGGAGGAAACTGAGTGTCAGAAGTTGCCCAATAAATAAATAAATAAAATCTTTAAAAGAAGGAGAAGAAGGAAAAGAAGAAGGAGGAGGAGGAGGAGGAGGAGAAGGAGAAGAAGAAGGAGGAGGAGGAGGAGGAGGAGGAGGAAGAGGAGGAGGAGGAGCCTGATGGCACGGGGCTGCCAAAAGGTCTACAGCTGGGATTGAATCCAAATCTACCTCTAGAGCTGTGTCCTTGCCCACACACCACACTGGTACTCACCCCAGGACGTGGTCCCGGACGCTACCGGGAGATGGCCAGACTTGGCTGCCAGAACACTTAGATGCACCATGAGGTTTCAAGTAAACCTACGCGGGATGTCGTGTGGCCGGGACGGGAGGATGTCTCATGATTGCAAAATGAGGGACGTTATGGCTTCTCAGGAATTTAATCATCTCTGATGGAATGGCTGACAGTACAGATCAAATCAAGAATGTCCTTTAGCCCAAAGTCTCTGGGATGGCTAGGGGTCCTGATCCCGTGGGGTGCACTCTGAGCGCCTAGTAATTTGGCTTGTCTGACGTCACGCAGACAACTGCGAGAGTTAGATTCACAACCGGGCCTGTCGCCTTGAGCACTGGATCGAGCAGCCTTCTTTATTTGTCAATTAACGATCTGCGCTTCAGATTCATATCCTGCTTGTTAATTTGACCAAAAAAAAAAAAAAAAAAAAAATCCCAGTGAATCATAAGTGATCTCCCCAGCCAAGCAATGCCCTTGCTCCGTCACGTACGGAAGAGCACCCCGACATGAACCGAGGACAGTCCGGTGGGAGAACTAGGACGGAGCACACACGTGACCCGCCACACGCAGATACGCGGAGGCACAGCCGTGCGGCCGGCGGGAGGAAGTTACAGACGCCAACGCCGGGGAGCCCGGTGGGAAGGTGTCTTCAGCGTGGGCTGGGAAGGACAGGTCATCTGAGCGCAGCGGGCTGCTTACTACTCCAGTGCTTCTCCGGCTCTGACCTCAGGGACTCCCGGCCAAAACCTGGAGCTTCAAAGTAGGAACCTACCCGAGGGGCTTCCCTAAATCTCACAGGCTCTGATAGCGCGACACCTGTGGCAGGAGAATCGTTTGCTCAACAGCCCGGGCACCGCACCCGCTCCAGAGCAAACATTCTGGAAGGTACGGCTATCAGCGGCGATGGCCAGGCCCTCGGTGGCTTCCGACTGCGGAGGGGCTGCCTGTGACATCTAGGGCGTCCAGAGGCTTTACTGCAGCAAGTAAGCAGGCAGGGAAGAGAAGTCCAGGCTCCACGGGGTGACCAGGAAAGAAAGCAAGGATCTCTCAGACCCCCTTCATGCCAAGGAAGAATTTCAAGGAGGCAGAGACCGAGAGGCAGAAACCGAGACTCTCCGCTTTGCTAAGGACTCCCTTTCTGATTACATTCTGGCTAGGGTTGCCCGTGTAGCAAATAGAAATACAAGACACCCAGTAAAATTTGAATTTTAGATAAGCAATGCATGATTTTTTAGTATATGTTGCATGCAGCATGCTACTAAACATATTCCTGAAAAATTGCTTGCCGTTTATCTAAAACCGAGATTTAACCAGTGTCCTGCACTTTGCCTGAAGCGGCAATCCGACCCCCAGGCTTGTTTGTACGCAAGGTATGAGCTGTTGGGCTTTTACCGGGAAACCCGGATGCAGATGGCAGGACAGTTACGGAGCTCGGCCTGTAGTCCCAGAGCCCATGGGTGACCCGGGCTCTGCCACTGACTCACCGTGGGGCCCCGAAGGAGCTCTTTCTCTTCGCTACATTGTCCTCATCCGTAAAATGGGGGGTTTTGTCTCTTCCTCAGATTTTACTAGGACTTAATGAAATAATAAGTGCTCTGTAAGTGGAAGATACAATTATTCCAGAAAATGTTCTTGTTCCAGAATATCAAAAGTAATCAATAATGCCCTATGTAACTACTGTGGGACCATCCTAACTGCCTTGGAATCTTGGTGATGTTTAAAATTAATCTAAGTGGGAATGAGGGGTTTTTTTTAATGAGTTTAAATTTTTAAATGGTTTCGATCTTAAAAGGTCTGACACTGGATAACTTAAAAATTTCAGAAAACTGAACCAAGAGATCTGGAAATAAAGAAGACGACACTGTAACTACTTTTAATAATGAAAATTAAAGTGTGCCTGAAGTCTAAAATAAAAGCACTGTAATGTTTACAAGAGGGCCATGCAACAAAAATACTAAACTCTGGGAGATACTTTTTGAGAGTTTATAAGGCACACCAAGCGCTCACTAAATTCTAGACGCATCTATAGTATGTCTTCAGCATTCAGACAAGTCCCATTACTGATATACTCATTTATGAATTAGACCAAACCATCAGTCACCTTCAGTGTCTGAGAACACACACGACACAGAGAAACACAAACAACACATACACATACAAACGTACTTTTTTTTTTTTTTAAGCCATAGAAAATCTCAGAATCCTAAAAGGGAAAAGATGTGCCACTATTTGACAGCAACACTTGGCAATAGTTGTGACAGTTTGAGGAGAAGCCAATCTCAGTGGTAAAACCCTTTTACGGGCCCTTGGCTGGGACGTTCAGATAGGAATGTGGTGTGCGGGGAAGGCGGAGTTGGCGAGCGCACGAGGCAAGCTCCACTCTGTTTATTTCTGCCGTCACTGTAAACTGTGCTGGTGGCTGAATATACATTGTACCAGGCTCGCGTGGCTGCCTCCAGCACAGACCTGGGAATCAGCCGGTGGGGACGGGAGAAGGGAGATGCGAGTTGGGCCTCTCTTTTCATTTCAGCTTTTGGCAAACTTTGAATTCATCAAATGGCTTTCGTTTCACCGGTATCGAGTGCCTCCGATATGTCAAGCACGACGTCAGGCACTTGACCTTCCTCGTGTGCAAAATGGGAATAATGGCTCTGTCCGCTTCTTTGGGGTGCCATGGTGATGTAGCGGAAGAATGCTTATAAAGTGCTTGTCACAGTGGCTGGCACAGAGTAAACATTCAATAACTGTTAAGCCTTACACTGAATGGTAAATTTAGAGCATTATAATTATTGAACAGTTAGTCAGTACAGATCCAGGATTCAAACCAGGCAGTCTGGCTCCAGAGCCAGCCCTCTTAATCACTATCTTGCACCGTCGCCATTAATTATCCATTAATTTTCATAGAACATTGGAAAATGCATCATTGTGGTTATTCTTAATATTGATAAAATGAGGCGCAGAGAATTTTAACGGCTTGGCCAAGATTTCCACAAAATGGAAGCTTCATCTGACAGCTACCATTCGCCATAGCAGTGCAGTAAACAAACCTTCATAAATGCTTTCAAGCCCACAAAGTATTAGGGAAAGTGTCGCAGGAAAAACTGAAGAGAACTGGAGGATACGGTTCCCACACGGAACAGGCTTCCATTCGATCAAGAAGATCAAGCAGACACCGATGACTCAAAAAGAAACCAATGAATAGGATATATGCCATGTGAACCCACTGAGGTAAATGTGCATACAAAGGATTGAAAGGAGAAAATTGAGAGGGAGCCGTCCCAGAAGCTTCCAGGAAAAGGGAGATGGAGAGCCAAGTACAGAAAGAAAAGAGGGGTATGGGTTGGCAGAGTCTTCCCGCTCCAGCCGTCTTGCCAATCAACAAATCCTCCCAATCCAAGGGCGGCTCCCGAAGCAAACCCTCATGGCCTGAGTGCACAGATCCAACCCTGGGCCTCCCGGCTTGGAAAGTGCGAGACAGGTCAGTGCCCACTCAGAAAGTGACCGAAGAACTAAACGTCCCACTATGGTGGCTGGTGACCCAGGCAAAGGGAAGAAAGAAAGAAACTTCGTAGAGACAATGAGAGGACTGTAAAATTCCCAACTTTTTTTTTTTTCCATTGTGAATTATTTTCTCGCCCGTCTGAGAGCACATGCTGGCTTTTCATACTTCAGTATCTGGGTTTACATATGCTCCAAGTTTTCCCTTCCTATCCCCCCCCTTCTATGCTCATTCCCAACCGCCCCTCTTCGCCGCCACCCCAAAAGACAAACGAAAATAAAACAAACAAACAAATATGTGAAACTTCTTACTTGGAATGATTCAAGAGTCTCTATACTATTAAGACACTGAGTAATGATTGGCTGCTTTCCAGGGGGCTCTGCAGTCTGTTAAATAGCTCAATTAGTGAGCAGTGCACTCTCTCTCCCTCAATCTCTCTCTCTCTCTCTCTCTCTCTCTCTCGCTCTCCCCCCCCCCTGTTGAATTTTGCCAAGTGCCTGCTGCATTGTTGGAAGGGGCAATGCCAAATTAGCCTAGCAACAACCTTTTATAGCCCTGATGTCTGGGACACCTGAGAGCAGCCGAGAAATTACCATCCCCAGGCCCTGTGGGGACCACAAAGCGGCCGAGAACCTTGCGGCAGCATGGTTTTTCCTTCCGAAGGGTGGCTAATGAGCAACATAGGTGAAGATCCCCCAGAGGCACCTGGGCATCCTGCCCGCCCAAAGACAAGAAAGCAAGGAGGTGGCCGCCGGAGCCAGAGCCCGGCCCATGACCACAAAGAAGGATGGCGGAAGGGAGACTGGGGAGAAAGAGGGTAGGCCAGGAAGCAAAAGCTCTGCCAACCCATTTAGGTTGGAAGGGTCTTAAGGAAGGCCTGAATCCTTTTAAAAAAAAAAAAAAAGGATAATGTAATTCTCGAAACTACGTAAGCCCCAAATGTCAGTGCGGTGTCAATCAGCTATATGCCTTGAGAGCTGTTTATTCTAGGCCTCCGCCATTGAGCCCTCGTCCGCTCCCCTCCTGAGAGAAAGTTTAGGTGCACACTGTCCGCCCACCCAACACACACAGCCAGTGCGCCCGCAAATCTGTGCTGTATTTATGTCTGTAAGTGGCTCAACCAGACATAAACAGTGTCAAAAGAACAAATGAGAAAGCTACATTCTATGGAGGGCCCACAAGCCCGACATAATTCACAATTCCTTAGTTGAAACTTGGTGCAGGGCTCTGAAAATTCATACAGAAAGCAGGACATTCATGTCAGAAGGTAAACACATTTAGTCTGTTGTCTGTTTCAGTAACACTTTTGTTGGTATGGGCTACGTGATACCGATGTATTCATTACATCTTGGCATTTACAATATACAGTGTTTCTCTGTTTGACTCATTACAGCCTTCATACCAATTAGGTGAAAGAAAATATTGTTTGCAAAAATACTTTTAGGGGGATTACATTTATCCTAGAATATTATGTATCACAATTTTAGAAACATTAAGTCCCAGCATTTACATATAATTATTATGGTTATACCCTAGAGAAGATATTTAAATGTCTTTACCCTATCTGTTGGGTATATGTTTCCCTCGGAAAGAGTACCCTGTCAAACAATTAGAATGCTGAAATAAGAGAAAATATTCTTGGTTGCTAAATTGAAGAAAAAGTTGCCCCTGGATAAAAATTCTTAATGTAAAATTGTACTTGGATTTGGGTGGTTTATTTTTGTTATGACATTATGGGCATTTTTTTTTTGAATTTTAAGCATAAAATCATGCAACTCAATTATCAAGATATTTGCATCTAAGAAAATCAAATACTGAAATTAGACTCATAGATTTTTATGTGGACTCGAATCCGTTTCTTTGTAATTTCAGTGGGTACTTGGAAGTGTTTTGCCATGAATGCTAATATGCTTTGTGTTTTAAGTAGTGATTCTGCACATGTTGAAACACAGACAAATTTGAGCTGGAAGACACAGGCGGAGCGTTTTCTGGAATGCTGCTGAAGGAAATCATAAAGGTCCTTCAAAGTGAGATCTCCAAATATATCCTTCTTCAGATCAAAAGACAATGCACCTAAGAGTGTCTGCCTTTCTTTTGGCCCGGATATATATCTTAATAAGAAAAAAAAGTTAATTTTAATAGCAGGTCTTCGCTATCTTAGCATATGCCTCTACGTTTTAAAGGACAGATCAAAAGTGATCACAGATACCTGTATAAGTAACTAGTAAAATTCTGCATGAGGATAATCTGTCATATATTTCCATTTTTTTTTCTGGGGGGAAAAGAAAGAAAGAAAGAAAACGAGAGAGAGAAAGAAAGCGTAATCAAAAGCCTAAATGACAAAGAGTTGACAGTCAGATTCCATGGTAAATGATTCCAGAGTCGCTGGCCTGCGGAGACGCTGAGGAAGTCCCCAGCAGACCTGATTAATTCCAGTCTCTCCAGCTGCCAGGGGAGCAGAGGGTAAGCAGTTTCGCAGAGAGGAGCCTATTACCACTACGAGGCTGAAATAGATCTAATCAACTCACAGCCGCTCAAAAGAAAACTTTACAGGTTTAGCTCACTAAGGCAGTGCTTTAAAATGATGACTACAAAGGATCATGGGAGTCTGAAAGCATTTAGTCTTTATTGCAGCTCAAGGAAATTTTCTGCTGTGGTTAGGCCATGCTAATTTACTGAACATGACAAAGCCTCCCAGACTATGTGACATCATTTGTATAAAGGCCCAAGTGCTCATACTGGAGTATTTTGAATATTACTCTGGGTCCTTTTTTTTTCTTCAAAAACAGTTAATCTGTTGATATTTCATCGGTGTTTGGGCTAATTACATGCGCCATTATAAATGTCTGGACTAACCTACTTTAACATTTAATTTAAACAACAATGCTCTGTAATTTGTCATGGTGCCCACAAAGTGATGAATATTGCAACTTTGTTTTCTAAGCAATCAACACTTTATCAGCGCATCTGAAGACGAAATTCCCGACAGGAGGGAGACCCCGAGAAATGCAGGTAGTGTTCGGAACCCCAGCTGCAGAATTTGACCAAGGTACAGAGCAATTTGGGTCATAAATAATACCAGGCTCCGAATGGATGAAAGCAGTATAAACTGATGAACACGCGATCAAACAAGATTCTAAAGTTTTATAAATATCCCTGTTGGATTGCATCACCACCTCCTTTTTTAATGGAAAATCAACAGAGGGAAATTATTAAGGCCAGAAAGATGCCCGTGTTAGATTGAAACCAAATAACCATTTGTTTTTGTTTTTGTTTTGTTTTGTTTTGTTTTGTTTTGTGTCTTTGGGTTGTTGGAAATCTTTGTGAAGATTTGCAGAGGTAAAATCTGCTTTTGTTTAAATAATCAAGATTTGGAAACGGCCGGAGTCACACGATATGTTGCTTAGAATGTCGTGTGTGATAGCAAATACGAGCACACACTTATTAAATATATTGATTACTAATGGAGTCACTGATCATGCCACTGAAAGAAATTAAAGGAGAGTACCCGAATCATTGCAGTTCAGTTAATTACAGATGATAATCTGCAAACTGTTTTATGTTGAAGGAAGACACAGGAGACTCAAAAGATGAACAGTGAAGAAGCAGGGATGAGATAAATAATAGTTTTAGAACTTTAATAATCGCTTCTGAGCCTCTCTGCTAGTTATTTCAAGCACAGTCCTTCGGTTATGAGTGTGTGATCAGGGAAGAGGGGCAAGTTGAGCAAAGCTGCCGGACACACCACAGTCTCAGAAAAAGCAAAATGCGGTTACGTGTGACATTCAGAAACAAAGTTTCAAGATTCCGTTAAAATCTGACTTTGAGATTTAGAAAAATACCCTAGCCTGCTGAGCATTTGCAGAGAACTTCTCATAACAACACCTCCTTGATTCTAAGGCAGTATTATTATTGCCTGAATTACAGTGAAGTTGTTCAGTTGCGCAGACCTCTTGCAGACCAGGTTTTCTTCTTAAAATAGAATTCGGGGCCATTTATTTTTAGCTTACACAGAGCTTAAAATGGTGCCTGCAGTTTCTTTCATGTCAAGAAGTCCAAGGTGCGTCCCTAAAATCCATATCTGAATGTGATTTGTAAATTTCTGACTTTCATCAAAACACCACCTTTGGTTCTATTGTTATATAGTTGAACTACATGACTAGAGTTCAAGCTGGATCTGTGTTTTCCATCAAAGAAGGATTTCCTTTTCTGAGGTTCTTCAATTGTGTCTCATGCAGGGAATATTAAGCTACTTAAAATTTCGACATCGACAATCCAGCAGCACCCCAAGATAATACGCAAATGCCTCTGGAACCGTAAAACTGAAGAGGTCACTCCCCAACAGAGCTTTGAGCTCGCTGTAGTCACAGGACCCCGAAGGCCAGATGTACTTCTGCCTCTTGCCAGGACAGTTTCTAGTGGCTCCAATGTGCAAGCAATTAGACGCCCATAACTATAATTGGTTTGACATGCCTGTCGTATTCTTCCACACAGAGAAACTACCTCTCAAAATCCCACAGATGAATTTTTGACTCCATAGATAACTTTAAGAAACGGGATGCTTTATGATTCAGCAGTATCTAATAGCGATCCAAGGGAAAGTGTGATATTTTCAGAGAGGATCTGATCAGATGCATATGGCGCCTGTGGGTGGCTTGATCCTTGAATGGAGAACTAGGCTGTTGGGGCCCCAGTCCCGAACATTCTTATCAAGTTAGGCCTATTTCTGTCTGTTCCAAAGCCTAATGTCAACACAATACATATCATTGTTGGAAAAAATAGTAGAGGGGAGGACAGGCAGGACCAGGTAAGAGACAAGTACAATAATCATTATCAATCCATGTGGAAAAACAACTCAAACCAAATGGCCTACTAGTGCCCAATCAGTAACCTTGTTTTGGCATACAAATCCGGGACTCTTGGAACCTCCTCTTTGTTATTTTTAGAAGAAAACCAAAATTACTATTGATCAAAGTCTTAAAGCTGGACAGCTTTAAGAGTAAGAAAAGTGATAGAAATATTTTCATAAAGATAGAATACTGAAGCAATGGAATCGAGATTAAAAATGATATATAGAGAAGCTCTGAATGAGGTAAACATTTTATTAAGGTAAACATTTTATTAAGTACATAATTTTAGAAAAGATTGAGCTATTGGCCATCTTGCTTATGTATATGTTATCAGAGGATTTATTTATTATGCATTTGACCGTGGTGTTTACCAGGGGATTTTACCATGGTGTTCAAGTACATGTCCCTAATCAATGTCATGCATATCCTGGGAAGTCATTAAGGAACAGCTCTGTCACCAGAGCCTCCAAGGGACAGATAATGGACCACAAAGGGAATGTGAATGAATGCATATGGGGTCCATTTCCAGGGCGTCGGAGCTTGAGACAAGAGATCATCGCTGGCAGAAAATATCACCAACATTCTAAAGAGCATGTTTTTAATGTCTTGTTTTTGAAGGAAACAAGGATGGTTCTGACATCACCGGAATTTGTTTTATTATTTTATTTCTTCTGTAAAGATCACAGTGATGTCATATGTGATTCAGCAAGAGACATGGCTGTATTGGCAGATTTTTAGACTAAATTCCAAGGGCTGTATTTTTTGACTGGCCACCTCCATGTGGTTTAGCTTTTTAGTGGAGTTCAATAGGCTTTATGTTTCTTATTATGATTTACTTTTAAATCTCTCTGTACTATAGTGTTTGTGCTACTGAATATTGCTGTAGCTTTCTTTAAATGCCAAATCTTCAACTGGAATTGTAAAGATGTGCTAATTAAACAATCAATTTCACATCTATTCATTCAAGTCTGTGATCTCTCATCAGATTTCATATGGTAAGTAGGATTTAGGGCTGGTCAACAGATGTAAACTGTTTAGAAATGTGGAGAACAACCAACTGCAATGACTGTTCCTGAGTCAGGTTTTCCTTTTCTGGTTTTTTATGTTTTTGTTTTCATTTTCGTTTTTGTGTGTTACTTGTTCGGATGCTGAAGGATTATATTTCAGTTCAGCTAGACTTTTGGCGAGAGCATAGAAAACTACATTTTATGGCTCCCCTGAGTGTATATCAGTTGTAGTTATTTTAATTATTTCCAACAGTTAGTTTTTCTCCTAAAATGGCTACTCTTTCTTGGATTCTGCCATTGAGAAAGGCCTTGAGCCCTGAAGACCCCATCCCGGACAGAGTGGGAACAACGCCAGCTGACCTTATATGCCCAGGGCACTGGGCATTCCAAGAAGCTGCTCACATCCCAACCAAAACATGAGGTAGACACCACCAACAACAAATCAGCAACACAACCCTCTGAGGACCTCAGAGGGACAAAGAATTTTACTTTTTTTAGAGAACGGTGTCGGTGAAAAAATGCTGTACAAAATGGTAGGCGTTTAAAGCATTGATAGTCCTGTTTCTGTGTCCTTGTAAGAGTGGCAGAGTTCACACGCCAACAAGTCTTACAGACACTGAGGGCAGTGCGTCCTGTACCTCAAAAGACAAATCCACTGAGATATGAAGACCCCCAAATGTAACACCCAGCACCTTCCTTCCATCTCTTGAGCGTAAAGTAGGTTTACAGGTAAAGTGAAGTTCAGAGCGAAATGCGGAATTGTGGGGGTTCTTCGGGAAGTGTGTATGGATCCCTAGTGAGTGATCTCTGACAGTGAAGAGGTTATGCAAATTACAACTATTCAAAATCAAAGTTGAAGTCCAAAGATCTCTGGCCAATCAAAGGGTTCCTTTCTGCCCCCTGGTGGATGGAGACGCATTTCCACATGCCCATTATGTTCCTTGTAAAACGGAGACTTCAATGGGTTTCTGAAAGTAGGTTTCTGAAAAAGCAAACTACAATGTGGTCAGATTTAACCAATTTTCTTTTTGGTGAACGCTTTGTAACAAAGTAACCATTTAATATGGGCAATTCTGTGCTTCCTCTGTCCTTTAATATGTGAAGTGACATTTCGATTGGGACAAGTGGCTCTGTGTATTGTGGTCTTGAGTTTTTCTCCACCATGTGTTTCTCTCTCCGTATCAATTTCTTTTCCCTTCTCATCTGCTCATATCCAAAACAGAAGCTAAAAAGAGAAAGGATACTTTGATCTCCCATTATTTTCTTCCCTGCTTTTTTTTTTCTTTTCCTGGCATCAATCCTTTTAAATTTTACTCTTTTTTCTTATCTTTTCCTTTCTGATGCCGGTGGTAGTATTTGCCCCACTGTTGCTTTGTAGAGATTAATGGCTTTAAAGGACTAGCAACTTCAAGTTTTTATTTATTTTCCAGGACAGATAAAACAATGACAATATTAGAATAAATTAATAAATGCATGATGGCATGGCACCCAGAGAGATTTCACTTTAATTTTGTCACCCTGATAGAAGTATTTTTGAGCGCGATATGCTCTGAAATTTTATAAAATTCTTGCCAAAGGTAAAAATATTGTGTAGTGATGACATTCCCTTTTCACAAATGCACATATTATATAACCTGCGCCTAGCCACAGGATTTCACGATCTTTTGGGATTGGCAATTCACACAGTGCAAAATCCCATTTGCAACATAGCTTTCCCCAATCCCATGGGATTCATTGTGAGAGGATTTTAATAGAATAGTTTTCTTAAGTTGAGAACTCTAGAATGATGGTCCCTAGTCTAAGACAGAAGGACATTAAGCAGGGTTGAGATAATGAACCGATGGCATAAAAATGGTTTATCTTTTACGTTTTTTACCTTGTGTGTGCTTTTCTTACCTACTTCCCAGTGCATTTTTACAATTTCTTCTATTAGAGGAGCACAAGAACACAGACTTGGGATCGCTACCACATTCATCTGTTTCTTTTCAGAGACAATAACGGGGCTAGGACTTGGTTAAAGAATACTACATGTGGCCCTCGTCTCATTCCATATCCTAGAGAATTCACTTCATTTGCTCTGTCCTGAGAAAACAATGCTTTAGAAATACCGTCTCCCTTTCTGGACACAGAAACTCTTTTCCATGGTTAGCATTGTTTGAAGACCGATCAATGTTCTGTTTTAATCAACCCCCCCCCCAGCCTTTTTCATTTTTATTTTCAGAATTATCAAGTTCACATGAAATAATTCTTTCAAAAATAGCTCGTAAGTTTCCAACAACAAATGCTAGACCCGGTTTCTTGTGTCTGCCTTCTACAGAAAGTCCAGGGAACTCCCAGCACTGAGCAGACCCAGAGTGTCAGCTTCACCACTGCCTCAATATCGATAATAATGCTAACATTTACACGTGGACTCGAGGAGCAAGAAACGTGAAATGCGCAAAGATGACACAGAAGCCCATCGATTTAGGACTGGACTCCTTTCCAACTGTTAACACCAGGCTGGGAAATCATATATCATTCTTAGAGCAAATCATCACTTTTTTAAGTCAAACTTCTGATTTCAAGGGGAAAAAATCTCCACTCCATGTACTTAGTGGTTATTCAGGAGTTGAGACGTGAACTCTTTCGAGAGAGCTTCCCTTTTGTAATCATCAGGATTTGTGGTTTTCACAGACCCTTTCAAGCCTTGTCATCATGACACATACTTAAGCGTTTAGATCTTTACACAGCTGTAAGTCATAAACAAAAACAACAGAACTTTCTCCCTGAAAAAATATTTAGACCTAAAAATTAGAACATACTTCAAATGATACTAATCGAATGCAAATGAAAAAAAGTCCAATTTGGATTTAAAAAAAAAAAAAAAGGTAAAGCCAACCATGTGCCTTTTGCCTTTGTAACATTCTCTTTGGGTAAACAGATAACAACCTCAATCCACAGCATTTTAATTCAGTCATTGTCACTGGAAAAAAAAATTTTTTTTTAAACAGAAGAAGAGGAGGAGGACGAGGAGGAGGGGGAGGGATAAACCAGAGCCTATTACCAATCAGTTCAAAAAGTAACCCAATTTAGTAATTCAGAAAATTGCCCAACTTTTTCTGTTTTGGCGGATGGCTTGTCCTCATCTGTGATATACATTTAAGAACGAAACTTAAATTAGCTCCTTAAAGTGGTCCTGTGACTTTCATTATTCAAAAAGTACACAAATTTAATGAGTTTTTAAATATTAAAACTTCTCTGTTGTCACTACCTACACTATCTATTGTGAGCTCTTAATTTACAGAGCAATTAAGTCAGGACCCTCATTTATCAGGACATGTGCATTTGTTGAAAACGTAGTCAGTTTTTATTAATTGATGCTATAGGAATACTGAGGTGAAATTAATGTGTGTCTTCAGAGGTCGTGGCGGGACTGGTGGGGAGCTAGCAAGGAGCAAGACGTGAGATAAATAAGTCACTGCTATTTCCTGATTACTCCAGAGATTGCTGAAATATTAAGTGGCACAATGGTTACCGTTCTCAGCCAAAATGCTTGCAAGAAAATGCCCCCTGAGTTTTTCTCTGGCAAACATCTGTCATGGGTAGTAGCTGAGAAATAGGGAAACTTCAAAGCAGTACTTTCTGATTATTAGCAGAGTGTGGAGTGTAATGTTCTTACATTTTAATGTAACCCAAGTGTTGATGAGCTGAGAGGGTAGAATTAAAAAGTAGCCCAAATTTCCTTTGTTCTTCAGGATGGGGCTGACAAGAACATTGGCAGCCAGTAGTATTCCTCGGTCCTTATCAATTTGTGAGGCACAAGAAATCCTAGCTCCAGAGGCAGATGGTGGGAGGAGAGAAGGGCCAGGTGAGCATTGCCCCTTTGACCACCTAGACTCCTACTCTTGATCGCTCTGCCCTGGTGGCCTGGGGGTCCCGCCATTCACCATAAATTGCGTACGGACAATCGCATTCACGAAAGTGGCTGCAGAGGGGCCTGACCAAGTTCAGATGGTCTGCGTCCCAGCACGTGGCTGCAGAGGGAACGACTGCCTCAAGAAAGTTTGCCCGTCAGGGTTGAAGTGGGAAGACGCTTCCTGGTTTGAGATAGAAGTATAAACACAGAGCAGGAAAAATATCTGAGCAACCTTGTCAACATTTCCTCCAGTGGTTGCAGTGATTTGCACATGAAAAGACTGGATTTTTCATTGAATTGGTAATGGGTAGACAGACACCATCTTAGTATTCCACCCTTTTGCGAAGACCAGACTTGATAGTGTAACCATCTCCGAGCATTCTTTAATCTTGGAACTCCACAGTCCACACTGAAAACAGAATGACACAAGCAAAAGACACCCCTTAATGCATACAAGCTAGGACACTATCCTCCTTTGTCACTTTGTCACTTTGTAATTCTCCCAAATTCCAGTTGTAAGCCAGCCAGCAAACAGGTTGTCTCTCCATTCCTTGAAACTAAGGTTAAAGGGAGACACAACTGTTTCACTCCTAAGTACTCGTGGTTTGGACCCACGGCCTCCAGAGCACCAAAAAGTTTGATGGGACCATGGCACTTGGTCCCCTGTAACCAGGACTTGGTTAATATACCCCCATTTCTCATTCAGACAGGCAAGAAAGACAAAAAAAAAAAAAAAAGCAGGGCAACAAATGCTGTCTTCTGCAAATGCTCTGTAATAAATTGTTCTTTCAGCAATGCAGAAGACAGATTTTTCTTTCCTTTGCTTCTTTCCTCCTTTGCTGGGAAACCACCAATGGGAGGCTTGCTTTCCCACCTGGCCCTGGCTGCCTGTGCCCATAAATTTGCCTAAGCAATGCCTGTTTACGGGTCGCTGATGGAACATGGAGCCGGTGCATTTTGTAAGCACCGGGTAGATAATCATGGTAATTGATGTTTGGAGCTGTGAGCTCCTAGGAGCACGGGGTCTCTTTCTCCCAGTGAGGCCCTGCTCTCTGTTATCAGTCCAGCCCATAATTAAATATCACTCTTTTACAATATGTTTCAGGCTCCTTAATGAGTCTAAAGCAGAAATAGTCACCTCTTTCCCCTCTGAGCTTTATTTGCTTGTTATTAAACAATGTTATTGAGCTGCCTTCTTTCCCCGTGTTGCCAAACCTGCATCATTTCCGTTTTATAATTGCACAATTAGAGCCAGGGCTTTGCTTTCATACATCAGCAGGCCCTGCGTGTGCGTGCGTGCGTATGTGTGCAGGGAGAGAGAGAGAGAGAGGGCGAGAGAAGGAAAAAATCAGGTGTTCATATAGACTACTCAAATGCATCTTATTTTCATTAACTGCCAGATTTTGCAAAATGGGAAGCGATTTATCATGAGCCATTTTCTCCTACCAACCACCTCCACCAGCCAACACCGTGACTTTCGCCGTGACCTTGTGCTGTGTTGCGGAGGGTCCAATTTGCTCATTGTTACTCGCTTCATAATCCTAGGCCCCTCCCCCACGGCCTTTTGCTTCCCCCCAAGCAAAATCCAGTCATTTATATTCCGAGGCTAAACGGTATTCTTTTTGCCCCCAAAGCTGGCAAGCTGTATAACACTAGTAATTCCTTCTAACGAATTTCCAGAGAGCTCCTCCTCTTACACACGCTTTCTCCCCCCCACCCCCCCACGCATGCCCCACGCACACACACTCACATGCACCCCCTTAAGCCGCTCTAAGCAGTGTATTAAGTAGCTGAAGAAAATCCATTCACATTCTGCTATGTCGCTTTCTTCTTAAGTCATGAACCCATCACAGATCTTTTCTAGCTATAGGTTGCCACGGTGGAGATTTACAATGCCAGTTATTCATACATCTGCCTTCTCTTTTTTCCCCCCCCTTATTCTTAAATCCCTTGGGCGAGGGCAACCTTGATACTGAGACTCGTAAAATTCATGCAGGCTTATCATCCTTGGTGAAGGCTCCAGGCGTGCATTCCACATCCCCCGCCTGCTCACCGCCATGACGGGTGGGCCCCGGGCTTTCATTTCCAACCAGGAGGAGGGGGGCCGGGGGGAACGAGGTATCATTGTAGGAGACATAATAGAAAACTTATATTTTTTAAAATAAAAGCCGTATCTCTTTCACCAATCGTTGATTAATTTTTTTTAAAATGACTTCTAGATCTCTTGAGGCCAGTGTTCATTTGATGCTGGAACATTAAATAAAAAGTGACCTTAGCTGGAGTAAAATAACATTAGGAAGTCCACTTATCTGGGTTCAGGAGCTAACGGAGCAGAGACGCACGCCCCCTTCTCATCCCATAGCAAACAACCCCTAGGAGGAACTTCAGTACTTGGTAAAAGGTGCATTTGACAGCGGTGTTTTGTGCTATTTTTTTCACTTAGTTATTTTTGCTCTTAATCAGTGCTAAATTAATTATTCTTAAGGAACGTGGAAAAGAGGGAAAACAAATATTCTCAACAGCAAGAACTAACGTTTTCACCCAAGTCCCTGAAATTTCCCCCCAATCTGAAAAAGAGATTAATCCCATGATAACAGAATAGAGAACTATGTTCAAATTATTAAAAAAAAAAAAAAAGGACATTTAACATGTTGCTGGGAAAGAATGATGGTGATCTTGGTAAGTGGTAACCTGAAACCCTTTCTTTAAAGTTAAAGGAAATTATTTTTAGCTGGATTGCAATACAATTCCATCTCAAAATTTTAGGGTTTTTTTTTTAATCTTATTTGTTCACTTATTAATTTCAAAAATATAAAATATGGCCTCGCTGATATTCTTAAATTCCTCAGAATGCCTTGTGGTTTGCGTGTCTGTGCTGCCGAGCTCCCCTCCGTGGCATTTTTTCCTGCCGGAAGGTCGGCTGTAAGCGCTGTGCCCTTGGCTGAAAGCATGCGACAGGCCAGGCAGGTGTGCGGTGCTGGAGCCGAGTGGAGTTGCGCGACTGGACAACTTGCCAGGATGCCCCCGCTGGGCTGGTGGCAGTGCTAGTCTGGGGCCACACTCGAATCTGAGGCATCAAGGAGTGTGCCCCACGCTACCTTTCAGACGGTGTTCAGTGTTGAGAGAGGCTGGAGATTCTTACCTTTGATCAAGGAGCACAGGGAGGTATGAAGAGAGGAAGCCAAGCCCAAGGACAGGGCTCTGACCTCTACTCACGAATGTGAGAACTTGACCCTCAGTTTCTTCCTCTAGAAGTTGAGGAGAGTGAGTACTACTGTCTCTGAGGATCTTTTCTGGTCTTACATGATCTAGGTGTGATTCATTGAATTTGGGCAAAAACTAGTTTAATCTAAGATTTCTCTTCTTTCTGTTCGAGGCAAGGTCGCAGAGCTCCGTCTCCCCGGGGTGTGGTTCGGGTGTGATCTGGGCTCCCTGTGAGTGGGGCTCTGTCTTAGCTCTTCGGGTCACTAAGGAGCATGTAGGAAACTGCCTCAGAACAGAATACAAGGTATTCTGTTGACTTAAAACACCCTGAAACTCAAGATTTCGATCCACAGTCCACAGAAGACTGGAAAAGAAGCACAGGTACTCACAGCAGCTATATTTTCTGAGACTGTGTTCCTGGAACTAAGATAAGACAACAACATGATGAAAGAAGTTCTGTGGTATTTTATTTCTCTTTTCCCCCTTCTGGCCTCATTCTTTTTTCTTTAGGTAGAAATTTCCTTTTCCAAACCATCTCTTGGCCCACTCTATCTGCAGGACACCAGTCTCCTATCTCAGGGGTATGAGGGACTTGGATCTGACTGCCTTCATTGGCTCTGGACATTGTCATCTAAAGCATTCTGCTGACTTGTAGCCCCACTTCCTCCTAGAAAACCTTCTGACCTGTGTCTCACCTGAAGAAGACTAAGTCACATCCAGTTAAACTTCTAAACCAACCCATGGCTTCTCACGAATGCAACCTTGAATTTTATGACATACAATTCCAACTGTCTTTCTCATCTACCTAGATCATGGGTCCTAGATCTGGTGATGGAACTTACCAGCAAACTTCCGTACCACCTGAAACTCTGTTTCTTCAACTGACTATCCAGGAAGGGTAGTAATCCCAGTCTACTTCTCAAGATTCTGGGGCTCAAGTACAATAATGTGTTCATACTTTATTCTGAAATGTACCATGTTGATATATTATTATCATCATTTATTATTGATCTATTGCTTACTATGATGATAGAGATGATGGCTTTCACATGTTTAGAACCATGACCTAAAGAAAGAAATACATTTTATCTAGTAAGCCAGGACACACCTATGTAATCCAAGATGATTAGAAAGTTTTGCAAAACAACACAACTTTACTGTCTGTGAAGCATTCTGATATTCTCTATTTCATAGATAGAAAATTTCATACCTCCAAATGGTCCCAGACTGCAGTCTGAAAAGCATGGGTGTACAGGACCATGTCCTTTCAGGTGGGAGGCCACCATGGGCCTATAGGGAGCCTCTGTGTGAATTGGGAAGAGGCCACCTTTCCTCCAGGGCCAGACCCGACAGCTTGGAGAGTGCAGTAGAGCTGGACGTTAATCCCTGTTTGCCCCTTTAGCTGGAAGCTTTTGTTGGGTAGTCTGCACATACTGCCCTACCTTTAAATCTCGTTAATACTGGGATTTGGGGAAGCAGAGTTGGCCAAGGTATCAAAAGGCATCATGCTAGATGGTGAAGTAGATTTTAACATAAGATGAACCATGGAGGGTCTTTCTGAATGTGCCTAGGCACAGATCAGATGTACCCCACAATGCAACGGTGGTCTGGAAAGGAGAGGAAGTAAAGAATAACGTGCTTCTTGTTAATTCTTAAATATTGTGAGGAACTAAATAGAACACAAGGAAAAGAGCAATGGAATAGCATTCATCAAAAACCTGCCTTCAGATTCGTTACGTGGTTCTGTGAATTAGCAACGTCTGAAAAAACAACCAAACAAAAAAACTAAAAAAAAAAAAAAAAACATAAAAAAAAACCACAGTGATGTCTCAAGGAATATCGTATTTCCGACTCTGTTGCAAATTCTGGAAACCATCATGATCCATCCCCAAATACCCACCTCCATCATAAATTACAGCTTCTAATAATCAGGAATATAAGCTGGGAGAAGATTTCCAGATGTTTCTCCCTCTAGAGGCATGCTACCTCCATTGTTGTCCTTCCTGTCACCCAACAAGGGCTGGTCAACTGAAGGTGACATCAGAGCATTTCAGAGCTCCCCAGAAGGCCTTTCTCACTGGGCAATTCACTGACCAATCTGTCTTATTATGGACCTAAAAGGACACCATACTCTACTAGACCAACAAGGTTAAAATTAAGTCCCTTCTTCCTCTTCTTCCTCTTTTTTTCCTGTTCTTCTCCTTCTCCTCCTCCTCCTTCTTCTTCAAGTTCATAGCAAAGTTAACCAGGTAGAACTGCCAAGAAACAAAAACTAAGAACTTAGATAACTAAAAAAGAAGCAAGTCCTGTCCTGTTCTTCAACATGCAGTCTACCTGTGTCTTTAGTCTATAGGCACACCTTTTCTACTTAATGCAATATTCACCATGACCTTGACATGTGTCTGGTAACACACTAAATTGAATTATTTTCATTAATGTGATATAGACTAATAGAGCCAGATAACAATGAAGCAAGTATTTTTCATGTTCTCCTCTTCACCAATATACAAGCAAACACCTACCTGACAGCGGTGGCCATTTTTACATGAAACTTGCATGTGAACCGGAAGAGAAATATTTAATGCTAAAACATTTTGAAATACGTAATGTATACCATTATCCATCAGTTTCTTTTTCTCCATTTGTTTTTGTGTTAATTGCTCTGTTTTTTCCGTTTTACTGAAGTATAATTTGCATATAACATTATATAAATTGAAGGTGTACAACATAATGATATATATACATATATATATTTGAAATGAGTACCACAGTAATTTTAGTTAACATCTATCATCTCATATAGTCACAATCTTTTTTTTCCTAGTGATAACACCTTTTAAAATCTACTCTTGGGGCACCTGGATGGCACAGTCGGTTAAGCATTTGACTCTTGGTTTCGGTTGAGGTCATGATCTCAGGGCCATGAGATCGAGCCCCACCTGCTGGAGACTCTCTCTCCCTCTCCCTCTGCCCTTCCCCCTGACACACACACATGCACGTGGGCTGTCTCTCGTTCTCTGAAATAAATAAATCCTCTAAAAAAACCTACTTTTTTAGCAACTTTCAAATACACTAAACAGTATTGTTAGCTATAGTTATCATGTTGTACATGATAGAACTTACTTATCCCATAACTGGAAGTTTGTACCTTTTGGCCCTGGACATTTTAATAGCTGTTTTCAAAATTCACAGCAAGTATTGTTCTTAAAAAATAATAAATATTTTGAAATGTCTTATAATTTGAAGAAATCAGCAAAATAACTAAACTCACTTTTTTCATATTCTTCAAATGAAGCATGGCTTTCTGATGATGTGACTTGGTTATCTTAACCACCAAGGATAATTATCAATAGCACAAGAGACTTACTCTGTACTTGATACATATGAACATGGGAATGGCACCCTCCTTTCTGACTTGTGTGGGAAACACAACAGCTCCAATGCCACCAAATTGCCCAAAAGAAATGAAGGTATAGATCCTTGAAGACCTCCCACATTATTGCCTGCCTTACCTCTTCTTTTCCGTGCTATATTGTTTCCTTAAAATAATTAAGCTGTCAAAAATGTCTTTTCTGTCCCATTCCCCAATCTTTTGACACTCTTAAGACAGTAGACAGTATAGGCAGAAAGCAGGCATTTCTCTTATGCAGACAAAGCCTGCCAGCCATGCTTGTTTAATCTTGGGTTGTAAAAGACCTTGATCAATTTCAACACAGGGTAGTGGGCTCCACTTGGCCTTTTCAAACTTTTAGCTACTTTTCAGTTCTTTACCCACAACAGCATCTTAGGGGCTAGATTTTCTTCACAATTGTCACTGGATGGAAACCAATGATCACTGTTATCGTTTATCTGCTTACAAAGAGTCTCTTCTACCTGGCTCCCCCATCTCCCTTTATGCTTCTTACACAATATCCAAATCTTTTGATCTTCAGGGAATCTTTCTTCCCTGTTTCCTTTAAGAACCTTTAGGAAGAGGACAAGAGGCAGATTTAATAGGGCCAAAGGATGTAGATCTATCTATAGGGATGTTCATGGGTGGGTGTCCAAATTTTATCAGAGAGGCTAAAAGAACATAGGTCTGATTTGGAGGGTTAGGGTGCCCACTCTGTAAGTGTGGGACAGCTCAAGTGTCTGGGCAATAATGCCACTTGTAGTGGGGGAGGGGAGGAGAGACCAGCAAATATCCAGTTTGTAAGGTTACATCTGTATTGAAGTAAGATCTGCTTCAGCCAGCACCATAGTTCTGGGCCAGGACACCATTCCAGAAAGGGGGATTGCCATACATAGACAAACCCCACCAAATATGTTCAGGTCGGGCTTCCATGAGGAGAGGTTCTATATATAACAGCCCGTGAAGTTCTCTGGTGCATTGTCAATCTTCATTCTTCCTGTTAGAGCCTTCACGACCATGACCCAGACTTCTTTCCAGATTTTAGCTCCTTGTTGCCTTGGTCCCCATGTGTTTCTTTCTCAGTATTGATGCCCAGACCTTTCACTGGGCCCAACCTTTTGGATGCCAGTTTCCTAACCAGGATCGTGACTTGCAAACAGACATCCTACACTCTGGGGATGGCTTTCGCAGGTCTAAGCCATCTGGCCCTTTGGTGCCCAACCTCTCTGAACTTGACTTCCGCCTGGAGTGCCCTTTTCCCCCTTGCCAACCAGGAGACTGTCTTTTCTGACTTCAAACCTCAGGACCCTGCTCTCTAGTCTCATCGCACCATAGACACACATCTGATTTTACTTATCACATTATATCATGAAGACTTATTGACGCTACAATCCACCTCACAAACATGAGTAACGTGAAAGTAGGGAAAATCAGAAATGCCACTTCGAGTCCCCGAAATACACAAGAGGCTGTTAATTATAGGTGTTCAGTATATGTCTGTTGAATGAATAAGTGAAAATTGGCCACTCTGATTTATGGACCTTATGTAATCAGCTCCTTTAAAATACTCGTATCTCTGTATCTTTGGCCAAACACACAGATAGAATTTTGTTTAAATCAGATCTCTCATTTTAGCTAATTTTGGATAATACCGTTTAAATCAGGTATATGAGGGTGCTATAGACATAAATCTATAACACCAGCTCACTAATGGTGTTGTTAGGGGGAAGCTTAACCGTCACGCTCATTCTGAATTTAACTTCGGCGCTCTATGTTGACTGTCCCATATCCCAGTGCATAAATGTATGTGGAGATCCCATTACTTATTTACCGCCTATAAGATGGTTATCCAGATGCGTTAATTAATAAATTAATGGAGGCATAAATTTGATAATAAAATGTGCAGACTTACAAATTCTAAATATCATAATATTTGATCTGCATGACATTTTTTTATTCTTAGAAATGAAACAAATGGACTCCTTTTAACGCATTGGGGTGTTCTTCCTTTCCTAGGGAGGACTTGAGGAAACTTGTTTTCCCGGGTAAAGACGGAACACTGAGATAAAACTTTATACCAATGTCATAACCCCTTTGGGTCTTTATAATTGAAAAAAAACTGGGTGGTCTCTTATTCATCCCTGTCACCGCACTAGGAGAGCCACTGGCAAATGAAAGTAGCGTGTAGCCTCTCCACCAAGAGGAATTTACTACAAATTCTTTGCTTGGGAAGGCTCAATACCTCACTGGATGCCTTCTACCCAAAGACAGATATTAGTGGCATCATAACTATGGGTCATAGTGATGATCCGACGCTTCCCGGCTGAGGGGGCTGGAGAGGGTCCAGTTTGAAATACTGCCTTACTTAGCACTGCTTTCTGAAGACCTCTTCATGCCATGAACTTGAAATGGATATTTCGATGTACTCTTAGTAGATTCTGTAAGAATCATAGCTATCCTGTGCTTGTTCTACGTTCCTACTCTTGATTTGGGCAGCACAAATATTTCCTCTGTGGCCTTGCTTAGGTTTGCCCATTTGTGAAATAGGAGTCATAATATTTTAACCAGCTACATTCTTTTTTTTTTTAAAGATTTTTTTTTATTTATTTATTTGACAGAGAGACAGCCAGCGAGAGAGGGAACACAAGCAGGGGGAGTGGGAGAGGAAGAGGCAGGCTCCCAGCGGAGGAGCCTGATGCGGGGCTCGATCCCAGAACAGTAGGATCACGCCCTGGGCCGAAGGCAGACGCTTAACGACTGAGCCACCCAGGCGCCCCGCAGCTACATTCTTTTTAAAAGGTCAAATTTGTACATCTTAGTTACCTAATGCTTTGCTTTTAATTCAAGCTCAGGTGCCATGTATATCCCTCTTGGGACAGAATGTCCAGGTGGGGGAAAGTGGTGCCCTGAGTGGAATGACTTGCCAAGGGAAACACCAAGCGTATGTTATTAGGGCAGATTTTGGGGTTTTGGGTTGTCAACCCAGTCTTTTGCCCCTAAATCCTTCCAGTTTACACCACTTTCTTCCTTCCTTCCTTCCTTCCTTCCTTCCTTCCTTCCTTCCTTCCTCTTCCTTCTTTCTTGCTTTCTTTCTGTCCTTCGTTTGTTCATTCGTTTGTTCATTCCTTCCTTTCTTCCTCCCTTCTTTCCTCTTTTCCTTCCTTTCTTCCTGTTATTATTATTTTTTTTTATTTTTTTATTTTTTTTTTAGTTGATGGACACCATGAACAGAAACTCCAAGAAGTTTAAATCAGGCCATTCAAAGAATAGATAAAATTCAGTTTTTCTTTCCTTCTATATTTTTTCATATTCTTATGTTCTAAAATAGCGAGCTTTAGCAATACATACTGTCTTTTTTCCAAGGCACATTACTCTTTCATAAGTGTGAGTTTTAAAAATAGTTTTGCTAGGGAAGATGGGTCAGGCACGATCATTTGTAAGGAAGAAACTGAGGTAGAGAGTGACTTAGTGATTTGCTTGGGGCCATTCATGACTGAGCACAAGCCCGCTTGGACTTTGGAACTTAATTTATTCCAGAGAAGGGCCAAGTTCCAGACTATGCAACTTACACATGAAAAGGCAACCCAAACAAGACTACTTTCCTGAATTTTAAATAGAAGTCTTAAATTGCTTGCAAGTAAGCATAAAATTCCAAGTTTTTACTGTGCAAAATCCTATAGTATAGGCACCCAGATGGACAAATAAGCAGGCAAATGACTAGAATGAAAACAAAAGAAAACCACCTTTTTCACATTAAAATTACATTGCAGGATGCACTGTGCATATTAGGAGACAAAAATATTTTTACTTGTGTATAGGTTTCATGTTCTGCTTCATCAATGTACAATGGAGGTATAATTATGTGCGACTATTTCCCCTGTCTGTGTTTTAAGCTCAATTATGGAATTTTTTTTGAAGACTTATTTATCCACTTTCGAGAGAGAGCGCGGGAGCAGAGGGAGACGGAGAGGGAGAGAAGCAGACACCCTGCTGAGCATGGAGCCCAAAGGGGCACTGGATCCCGACCCCAACCCCAAGACCACAACCAGAGCAGAAATCAAGAGTCCATCACCCAACCGACTGAGCCACCAGGTGCCCCATCAATTATGAATATCTTTTAACATTTTCTGGGCTCTCCCATGACTCAGAAAAATGCTACGTAAGTGACAGATATCTGAACCAACCAGTCATAACGGGAGTCGTGTTTGCGTCTCACGCTACCATTTCTCGAACACTTTGCCGTATGGTGTACTTGGTCACGACGTACACGCCAGAGCACGTTTTACGTCCCACAACTTTCCATTTGTAGCCCCAAGTCTGAGCAACACTGGGGCAAGACAGGACACCTGGGAGAGACCTCAACAAGTGGCCCGGGAGATTAAAATCCCAGAGATTGCCAGAAGGCCAAAGCAGGAAAATGAAGTCTGTGGTGAGAAATAACAAAGGTGTCTCAAACCACAGGCACAGCCAAAGTGAGTGAAGAGGAATACAGGGTGAGAGAGGAAGGCCCCCAAGACAAAACAAGTCTGACCTTCGGCCAAATGCTATTGCCCTTTGGTCTCTTCCTGTGTTCCCTGGTAGGGAAAGGGCTGCGTGAGCTGGATGGAATATCCTGACCTGGCAGGTGTAAGCGGGCTTTGCAGATGGGGAGAGAGTATTCTAACTACAGCTGCAGGAGAAACCAAATCTAGAGAAGCGAGGCTTTAGTAAAGCAGTTAGCATCCAAAAAATATAACCAGTGCTGTAAGTTTTTCTTTCTAGCTCTCCGTGGACGTTGGTCATGATTCCCTGATTTTTATGTTGAACGCTGTCTGCGTGTGAGCGTGCTGGTTCTAGGTACTACAAATGCAAAGAGAAACCACTTAGAATGTTGACGTACATATTAAAAAGGTGAAAAGTTCCAAGGGTTCTATAAGTTGCAAACTTAGCAACGAGCAGGTAAAATTACCCGCCAAAACCCAGCGTTGTTATTTACATACAAAATAACCTTTCAATTTCCATTGCCAGTGTTGTTGGGCTTGACCTAGCATGTTCCTGGATTCTCAGCATTGGTTTATAAAAACTCACGTAATCAGATGAAAAATAAAGATTTTTTTAAAAATTAGAAAATAAGCAGCCCTAAAAGACAGATATCTCGGAAAGCACAGTATAGGGGGGAAAAAAAACAAAACAAAAAAACGGAACTTAAAACCGGGTGACTGAAATGAATACGAATGAAAATTCTGAGTTTTACGCTTACTTTGGGCTCATTTACGCAGCTCTCTCCCTCAAAGTAAGGGAAGTTTTTAACAATGCTTTTAACAATGATCTCTCTATAAATTCAAAGTAGTCTCAGGGTTTAACAGAATTTCACACTACTTTATGGCTTGGGATGAACCAAATAGATTTATAGGTAAATTTCTCAAAACAAATCATTTGAGGCAATATCATAAATGGAAAGTTTCTGTACCAAGAATTTTTTTCCCCAGAAATATATGGATGGATGAACACCATAAGCTTGAAATGGTAATTTTATGTTAATCATCTTCCACATTTCCGAGTGCATCGATACTTTCGTGCAATGCACAAATGTGCTCTTGTGTGTGTGTCCGGGTGCGTGTGCATATGCGTGTGTGTGCATACATAGATGTTAATTGTGAGTCTGCTCTTCATATGCAGGCTGGGTTCATCGTAGCAAATTCTAAATGAAGAAATAAATGTCCTTGACATTCCATTTAACAGACAGTGGGTGGCACCATCTTAAGGAGCAGATGATGTAAGGTTGCATTTGGCACTATTTTCTTTATTTGGGCTACAAACTCTATCCAAATTGTGAAGGACTTTCCACATTAGCAATTAATAGGGCCCCATTATGCTAACTATCATCCAACTTAGGACATCTTAGAGGAAAGATAAGAGATGAATAATTTGAAGTAATTTTCTTGTAATCATGCCAATCACTTGAGCAAAGTAGTTATTAAAGGAAACAGTATTATGATGAATTATAGGACATCTAACACTGAATACCTTTTCTTATCAGCTGCTTATAGTTTCTGATGCTTAAAAAAAAGGCAAACAAGTAGAAGTCTATTTCGAATAACACTCATCTTACTGTAAATAATAGTTTGTTTAGCAAACCCTGAATTTTAATGAGGCTTGAAAGACAGACTTTACCTTCGTTTCTGCGCATCTCCTTGAAAAGAGCTGAAGTTTGCCGCTTTACCTTTCCTTAAAAGGTAGATGTAACGAGCGTGAGTCACCTTTGATGACAAGGATTCTTCCAGTTCGGATTTGCTGAAGTGATTAGACATTATTTATCTAATTAAATGTTCAAAACACATCATTATTGAAAGGAATAAATTTAGTACATTTGTGGAGCAGTGTTAACTGAAATGTAACTGCACGTCATTTGACTTTTTAACATTTTATTATATCTATTAAGTCTTTCTGTGCTTAATTAAATCAACTTATTTTTTACAGTTAATTTAACGTGATTTCATTTTCGTTACAGAGTCTGAATCAGATATTACGGAGAAAGCCAACTGTATACACAAATTAAGCTTTGACTCCTCAGGTGCTCTCCTGCATTTCATTCAAGTCTGGCACTTCTAGGGATTACCATGATGTTAAATGGATGTTATTTTTCCCATAGTGGAAAGCTCACTCTTCATCTTTTTCTTTCTTTAATGCAACCATTTTTTAAGGCTGCAGAACCATCAGATTTATACTCCTTGCATCACTGATCACGGCCAACATTTGGAAGAAATCTTTTTTTTTTTTTTTTTAATGCTTGGGAAAAAGTAAATACGAATATAAATGTGGAAGGGGACACATTAGTTGCCGCCCCCTGGGAGCTGTACTTCTTAATTGTCCTTATAGGAACAGTGGTGGCTAAATAATAATTCTAACCAGCCCCTAAGAAGGCACAAAATACCTGAGTAGCAGTAAGTAGGGGCCGGGCATCATGGAGGAAGAGATTTCATTCTTGTTATTATTATATTCAAATGAGTGTCTCTTGGTGATCAGTATGGAGCGGTATTCTTTTCTTCGCCAGAACCCCAAACTATAAAATGGGGGCGAGGGGAGGAGCAGCATGAAAGCCACAAATGTTTGGTGCCAATCAACTGCAGTGAATCGTGAGACACGGGGATGAAGGGAGCGATTTGGTACATTCAAATCTACCCTGAAAAGTGTTAAAATGGAGAGCGTGGCTGGAAACAAATGGGAAAGCAAGATTCAAAGGTTGCAAGTGGTGGTGGAAAATTCTAATTAGACATTTACGTCAGCTTGCAAAGCTCCTTGTTTTTCCCAAATGTTGGAGTGTTTCTTGTTCTGTCAGTCTTCAATTGAAAGTCCTAAAAAAGGGGAGCTTTCTGAAACCCTCATGGAACTCTCGGGACGGTGAATTTAAAAGGTGGCCCCAAATGCATTCGCTGGGGATGAAGTACCCCATACCAGAGAACAAAATGAAAACAAGAAGAGAAAAAAGAAGAAAGTGAACGTATGTGTGTCCCCGCGTCCTCCCCCAGCCCCGCCCCCCCCAGGGGCCCGTGAGCTTCATCAGAAATGGCCCGCTCCCTCTGCTCCAGGTGCCCACTGCTGGCTACTCGGAGGCCACTTGGACTGGCTTCGATCCCCCCGGGGAAGTGTTCATGATCGCAAATTTGGCCAAAAGATTTTTTTCATTACCCTCCAACATTTCCTTTCACCTCCAACCTCAAGGCAGGGCCCTGGCTTTCCCTTTGGAGCCAGGAATATAAAGACGTGGGGCCATCCGGGCTGACCCGGAGGGCCCTTCTGTCAATCACTGCCTCCCCATCCCTGCTCCCTTTCACACCAGGCAGCTGGACCCATCGCTGTCAACCAGGTAACAACCCCCAGACAATAGCGGACTGAAAGCCTGGTCTAGACACTCTTTTAGCCACTTATTTGCTCCTCTTGGCAGCTGTTGAAGCATAAATAAGCAGTTTGTAATCAGAAAGCTGACATCATCGCAGCTCGGCTGAGAGGGGAGATTGTTCCTGAGCACTGAGCGGCTTTTTTGTGTGTGTGTGACAACAGATTCTGGGGTGGGGATGCAGATTTGTGCCATGCTAAGCTGGTCTTTCTTTGATTTACAGAAGACAATTGGACCAGGTCCCCAGCTCCTGGACATCCCAGAATTATTCTTTCGTGTTCAGTTCCTGATGGCCAGTAAAATCGGATAAGAAATGGGGTGGAAATGGAGCCTGGGCTGGTCCTGGGTAGTAGGAACAGAGCGGGGTACATGGGAAGTTTAGACTTGAGACATTTTCTGGGCCACCGGACAAGCATCTCATCAGCCCCTTGGCGAGTGCGCCTGCGGGATGGTTTGGGTGGGAGACACCGAGGGGAGGTCTGGTACTAGATATACACGTCTGAATGCTTTGAGAAATGAACAGTTTCACAAAAGGCAGCAGAGAAACGGGTGTGTTTATTCCTGCTTCCCAAGTGTGGCTTGTTGTTTCTTCTTTCTTTCTTTTTTTTTTTTTCCTCTCAAGATCAAGTTTGCCATTCAAAGTGATTGGCAGTTGTCCTAGTGAAAGAGAACAGACATGAGCCATTCTCTAGAAACATTGACTCTCCGTCACCTCCACAGCTGAGAAACCCCCTCTGTAGGTGTTTTCCCCCCAAAAAAACTGGCTTTGTTATTGGCAGGGACAGAGATGGCAAGATGGCAGAGGTTATTTATTTATCATAATTGATTTCTTATAATTGTTTCGAGGATGTTCCCAAAGGAAGGAGAGCTTCTCTGGTTTCTTTTCACAGTGTGGTTCTGATTGCCCTGATGTCTGCCTGGGACATCTGACTCAAGGTCTGTTGGCAAATGGTGGGGCCGAATGAATGTCAGGATGCCACAGAGCTTTCTACCTAACCCATTCAGGTGGTTTTGCCCATCTCCGGTTTCGCTTACAAAAAAAAAAAAAAAAGGCATTTCAACAAAAATATTGACTTCCTAGCTCCCCGAGGGTTTCTGGTATTAGTTTGCTATAAGTAGCTCATGATTTAGAGTACAAAGGCATTTCCAGAATGCATGTTTAACAAAATGACATAGCAGATAATTGAAATTTATTTGCAATTTTCAAACTACAATAAACACAATTCTCCTTTTCTTTCATTAATAATCGCACGGCTAATGCATAGCAATCCCTCTGCAGCTTTTACAAGCAAACTTGAGCTGCTGTGTTGTAATAGCTGGAAAAGTTAATGTAGCTTGAACAAGGTTCCTAATTGTCCCTGTCTCTGTCATATTTGTCTACTTGAATGGTCCTAAATACCACAGCGATTAATTACTACAGAGCAGGTATTACAAGATGTTATCATCCTTCCCCAACTGTCTGGGTGAATGGAGAGAAGAGGAGATTGTTGCAGTGTTTCATCTTTGCTCTTCCTGGAAGGCACTTTAACCAGAAGATTTAACGTGTCAAAGTTAACTGCGTTCTCTAGCAGATATTCACATTCTAATTAAAGATTAAGAACGTAGTACATTACACTGTGATTTGTCATACATGGCTTGTTAAATAGGAAACCTACCGGGATTCCCTAACATTTTATAAACATTATTCAGGGCTTTTAATGTGGGCAAAGAGAAAGATGATTCAACTGCATTGCAGTATGGAAAGCGGGTCGCCCTCCACCCCCCCTCCCCTCCCGCCCCCCAATAAATAACAAAACCGGAGAACTTGGGCAGTTTGGAAACTGTTTTGCTGTGGAGATTTTGTTCAAACCATGAATCACCTCTGGTTTGTATTTGGTGGTGAAGGGGGAGATCTTAATGATTATCCCTCGGCATTTTTTTTTTTTCTACTTTTGCTTTTTGCTGTCAGCTAAGTAGAGGAAGGTAAGAGTCTTTGTTTGAATTAGAGTGCCAAAGGACGGAATAAAGATGAAACAGTGTTTCAATATGCAGCCTGAGCTTCCAGTAGACTCTCATCTCCCTGATCCGCACCGTTTCTAGCACTGGTGGCAGAGGACTGGTTCACATTCTATGATTGCCTGAGGAATAAATTAATGAGGTTACTGAGACACTGAACATTTGCATATTCACGGATGCTTATTAGGTAGAAAGTGAATGCCAGGTGCACTGAATTTGGGGGATATAGGATTTGTTAAGAATTAACATCTTTCCGTTCCTCAGAAAAGGGGTGTCTTGTCACTAAAAATAATATGCAGGCAAAACTCCTGCCTCATAACTACCTGAATAATTATGATATAATAGAGAACCAAGGCAAGAGAGGGTCTTGCCTGAAAGCAGCAGAGAGCCACTGCAGTGCCCTTGTTACAGGGAGACCTGGATGCGGTGGTCCTGGAGCGTAAAGGAAACAAATGCCTTGCTCTATTTGGATTTTAGCCTTTAATTATGCTGGTGGCGTGCACAGCCGAACACGATGCCATCTTCCCGAATGCAAAATTATCAATTTAAAGAGACCTTTACATTTGTAAATATTATTATTGACAGGTCGCCAATCTAAGCTGGAGCAGGGAAAAGCTTTTCTAAGGAATCAGGTCCAAACCTGAATCACAGAATTAGTCTTGACTGTTTCTCTGAGGGGGGATCCGTCCATAGTTCCGGAGTTGGGGATTTCTGCTGGGGCTGTGTGGCAGCCTAGTATCTGAGCTATTTGGATCTCATTATTGAGAGAAGTTTTTATGCTGCTCTGGGTTGTGGCTGGGAGACGACCTCCTCAGAGCTCAAATGGGCAAATTTCACATTCCTCTTGTCCTTAGGACTACTTCGTAAAACAGGATGATGACTGTCCATGTTTTTCAGAGCACTGTGCAGTGGGAGAGCCTGCCTGGTCTTTTTTGCTACCATTTTATACAGGTAGGTTTTCTTTCTTTCGATCTCTTTTTTATTTTGTGTTTTTTTTCCTCTTTAAAGAAAATGATTGGCAGCATCCAACCTCAAGGAACTGATCTATCAAAATCAAGCTGGGATAAGTATTTCCTTGAGAAATAATATATATTTATCAACAGGCTCTATTCTGCCCCCTTGTTTCACTGTACCTTGCATAGCACTTCCCTTTCCTGGCCAAGGCCAGTGATAACCCAGCATTAAGAACATAGTGTATCTGTGTGTGTGTGTGTGTGTGTGTGTGTGTGTGTGTGTAATTTTTTCAAAGATTCCCTGATGTGCATTCCATATACATTTTACAGTCCCTTTTCTTGACTTTAAAAATATTTCCAACAGCTAAACAGTATTTTGAAAGAAATTTTCCCTGTTTTTAAAAATAGCCTTGAAATAAGAATGAGTTAAATGTCTGCCCAGAGAAAAGTCCAGGGGGCTCTCGGTGTTAATTTCAGTATTGCGTCAGGCTTCAGCCTTCCATTTATTTTGCGGAGGTTCAGAGGTATAGTCATTGTCAGAAGAAACCCCCTCAAAAGAATTCGAGCATGTTTTAAAATTCGATCTGTTCTCTCCCACAAATTTTTGATGCATTCATCAACGTACTGAAAAATCACGCTGATTTCGATGTGGCAGAGTTGTACACAGGAATCTATATATTTTCATCAAGCATTACAGATTTCTTACTATTTGTTGCTAATATTGTAGGAGACTTTTTTTTTTTGAAAAGCGTTTCACCCCAAAAGGGCCTGCCTGAAAAACACACACTGCAGTAAAATCACTGGCGTCCAGGGTTTTTGTCACATACACAGAGACAGATTTTTTTGATTATGTAGATTTCTTTTCCTACTGCAGTTTCATATGCAAAGCATGCATCAGCCACATCCATGCTATCTCCTAAAGCAGTCATTCTGAAACCCAATCTGGGGACAGTGCAGACTAAATAAAATTTCATTTTGATTTGGCCTCCCGCTGTGAATAGGACTGCTTTGTCTCAGCCGACAGAACCAGCAAGCCAGAAAGGTATGTCCTGTTTTGCATGGCTGATGGTGTGTCCTGAGGCTCACGGATCAGGCCGTCCTGCTCGGGCTCCGCGGCACCTCCACTCTGCTTTCTCTCCCCTTCCATTCGTCTTTCTCTTTCCCCTTCCATTTGCTCCCGTGCCGCCTGTCGTCTACCTGCAGGGCAGAGCCGTGGCAAACCCACACCGATTGTTTACTTTGGCATATGTTTAATAGCTTGCGTGGCTGTTTGCATTTTTTTTTTTCACTGTCTTTGTTGGTGGTGGCTTTTCTTTCTTTTTTTTTTTTTTCTATTTTGGTTTTTGTTTTGTTTTGCTCTCCTTGCCCACGTTTGCCTTCCCTGTTTCTCAAGGTGTTGAATACTAAAATACTAACTTAAAGAAAAAATTGTTGAAGTGCTGCGAGGATGCCCCAGAGATTTTACTGGAAGATTTGTCATGCTGCATTTTATTGTAAATTTGAGGATGCGTTTAACAGCTTTGAAGGACTTTAGTTTTCATGGCCCTTTTGAGCCTATTTGGCAGAAAAGCAATTGCCCATTTTAGATAAGGGGAAAAATATAAAATAAAGACTCTCTTCCAATGGGATTGAACTGTTTTGCCATCTTGGTGTGTTTTATAAAATGCATTTATAAATGGTGGTGCTTGCTGAAGAGCTGCCTAGAGACTGCATTGTGGCAAATGCTCTTCTTACACTTGTCCCACCTTTTGGAGAATGTATTGGCAATCGGGCACAACTGCTGTGATGTTCTCAGAAGCAGCTTTGGATACAATGGTCAAGTGCCAGGGAAGCTGACAGTGCTAGGAGCTCTCCTTTCAAGTCCAGTTTCTCCTTGGAGTTGTCATTGCCCTGAACCCTTTCATATGGTCCCATAAGGAAGAGAAGTTTTTCCCTGGTTTACATATCGACATATCATTAATCTAAATTAGATTATGGCAAACTGGTAAAGATGGATAGACAGCAAATGAAAATAAATGGCTTAGGAGAAGGGCAGGGAGTGACTGCTCTCTGACTCTGGGCTCAACATAAGTCATTTCACCCAGGATTTAGAGGAATAATAATAATTTAAAAAATACTAATTAGCATAGGGATCCTATTCTCTCACCCACCCAGAAGTTAGAAAGAAAACAAGTCACATAACTTGGTAGAAGGTCAGAAATTAACTTTCATAAACCCATGTTTCAGCCGTCCCAGTGGTCTGTGGTGAGTTCTTAATGCCATTTCTGAAATTCAGTGGGTGAATCTGTATTATAATTGTCACTACAGTAAACTTTCTTTTTACCACAAAATCTTTAAGTTCACCATTGCGTACCTGTTAACCAAGATCCTTGGGAGAAGAGATTCTTCAAAAGCTTTAGTAATTTATTGAGAGCTCCCCTACTTACCATGTACAACAGGTTGAAGAATAAGGTAAAAGTTAGTTAAAGAAGATGTGGCAAAAATAGTAGCCTGAAAACAGCATAACGTTGTTTGATAAAGATGGCGCAGTCTTACACCAGGAAGAGGAAAATGGTGGTATTGGGCACCACTGGAAGGGTTTGGATTGACAGATGGGTAATTTCCAATATTACCTAATAGGAAGCCTTTTTGCTCTACCCTTGCTAACAGAGCTACTTGACTATTTTATAGCTTGTTAGTTGATGATATTAAAAAGCGGAGACTTGTATTTTGTCTAATTTGCACAAGTTCTTATAGGGGCCACTTATTGGCATTATAGGGACTTGTGGATAACCAAATGACTGTTTTAAAAAGTAAATCTGTTATGTTGCTGCATAGGCTTTTTTTTTTTTTAATGCAATTATTTAGTCAAGATCCGATGCCTTTTTAAAAATTACAACACAAACACTGGTTTTGGAAAAGAGGGTTCTCATGAAGGATCTATGTGTCCATAAAAGCACATAGGCCTATAGAGCTACCTTATGTGTGTGTATAAATTTATACACATATATACAGAGAAGGAGAGAGAGAGACTGACGCAATTATGCTATTAAGAAGAGTCGCAAAGCTTATTTCGAAGATAAAAATCGATAAATATATCTAGCAGGCAAAATTCTACACTACGGTTTGATTTATCATACTCATGTCATATACACCAAAAGTTTGCATTGAGTCATATATTTTTTATTAATTCATGAGTTCATCCTGGATTTCACCTGCAGGAGACAAATTATTATATCATGTTGTTTGGGAATGACCTCAATGAATAACCAATGCTTGCCTTACATAAGTCTATGCATCTCCGTCTTTGGTGTCCGCCATGTCTCTTTTCCTTCATTTTTTAGTTCATGTGCTCCATAAACATGATAGCTCGGTGTGTCTGCAAGCACTTAACGTAATAATTTGATGAAAATATTAAAGGTAATGACTGTAATGGTGGTGCGTGGCATGTGAGTTGAGTTTATACATATTTTATTTGCTAATGTTTGTGATGACCACAATCTGACCTTCTGTATCTCATTATCTGGATCCTTCTACAATTAAGAGAAAGAACACTGACTGAGGCTAAATGTGCATTGTGGCCAAAGACAGATTTCTGTTTTCTGTTGACCCCTCGTGACTCTTGGGAAACAGTGGGTACTCAAGGAATCTTTCTTGAGAGAATGAATGAGTGAGTGAATGACCCTGGTTGAGCACAGGAGGAGAAAAACAGGAGGCCCCTTCACTGGCTGGAACCTGCATCTGCATCACATAGCAGTCATCACACATGAAGGAGAAGAAAGAGGTCGGAAAGCCACAGGCGCTCCACCTGGGGCCCACAGTCTTCCTAGGCACGTGAATCCACTGAAAACACATGCATGTTTGTCCCAAGAAATCAATTACATGACAGGCTCAAATAGGTCTAAATAGAACCCTAAATGGTGAGGACCCAGGAGTTCTAAGAATAGCTAGAAGAGCATCTCGAGGAACAGAGGAAGGAAAATCATAGCATTCTCTGAAAATGTCTGGACGAGAATAAGAAAAGAGGTTCAATTTACGTATACTCTGCAATAACTTCCCAGTATGGAAAGTGTATTTTACATCTCTGTAGACGTGGTAATCAAAAACCAGAAAAAACAAAGAGAATGCAAGTTGGAATCCAGACATTAGGCACTGGAGGTACCACTGAAAAAAATATCTTTGGAGTTGTTTCTCAAAGCATCACGCTAGATTTGGAATAAAACAGTTTATGTTGTTTTTATGAAAATCTTTACATTTAATAGAGAGGCCATTTACTATACTGATCTTAATCTGAAAAAAAATACCCTATTTAGATGTGTGTGAGAATCTTAAAGGCCATTTTAGATCCAAAAACCCCAGCAAGAACTATGAACATTTGGATTTCCTGTTAAGACGTAGGCTGCCTTGGAAAATCCCCACAGTACCGCAGATTAGGGGAAAGAGTCAGGAAATTAGTCCCTGAACAATTTGAAATCTAAATTTACTATTGGAGAGAAGACTGCTACTTGACCTATGAAATCAAAAGTTGTATGGTCAGAAAATCTCTGCACACTGTGACTTTCATGCACATGGATATAATCTTAGACCTCAATATTTTTATCTCATGAAAGTGTCCAGGAAACGTGAATGTCCAGAATACGCAGGACCTGAGTGTTAAAGGTACAGCACTGGACATTTTTCCATAGGATGCTTCTCCTCAAAAAATTGAAGAACGGACATAATGTCTCTTATAAAGCCCACATCAAAATGGCAGTTGCCCTAGTCACGTGATCGGGCCGAGGGCGGCCCTGTGGTTGAGCTTCCGTGGCTACTCCTGGTTGTGTAAGAGGTGGATGCTGCTGTCACAGGGCAAGACTGCCCCGCAGGAGGCGCTGGCCCCTGAGCTGGTTGGAGCACATGGCAGGGAAGCAGTTCTCTAGGCAGACAGGGCTGAGCTGAGGTCATATGGCCAGAAGGAGTTCCATGCCCTTCCCTTATCATTCTGTCCAAGCCAAAATGAAGGATCACCTGGAAGCAGTCCAGGAACGCAAGCAGGCATCCAGAGACCAGACACACAGCGGACTCAACAAGGAGAAGGCTGGAAGAAAATACGAAGCTACCATGTGAATCTGAGAATTCCTACATTATTCCCAAGGCCAGTAGAATTCATAAATTGCACCCACCTTTCCCCACACAGCAGAATGTCATCTTAGGGAAGGAAGCACGAAGGGGGCAAATAAAGAGGAGAATGGGCATTTTATCCAAGTGGAAGAATGAACACCAATTAAGAAAGACGGCTTAAATGATCAGGTCTGACAGTTCCAAACTTGATTGGACATTTAATTAATTTCTCTCCCTTACCCTCACTCATGACTGATTGAGGGCTCAGGAAGAAGCAGAGAGGAGCTGCAACCAAAATAAAGAAAATAAATTGTATTTTTGCTTAATATACAAGTTGTGTTGTGACTACCATTTTGCAACCAGCGGCACTTAAAAGAGTCTCGATTTTCACATAAATGCCTACCACCAATAACCCAAGGAAATATTAGAAACTTCATATGCCAATCTCAGAAAAAGAGGGGGAAGTAATGTTGAACAAATACTGATTGCAATGTGTCAAATTAATCTTCAGTACCTGCCATGCAATATAACTTTGACTCCAGAAGATTAGACTTCTTTTATGTATGGATTTTTCACAACAATTTCTCCACCTCTGGGATGGATCCTTGATGCACAAGGGTGGGCCCCTAGCTGCACTGCAAATATCTTGAACCCAAGTCCCTGACTTAGTTCAGAGGCTCTTCTCAACAGGGGGCACAAATAAAGCCAAATTGTCTTTCCCCAGAATATGAAATTTAAAACCAAGAAGCCTACTTGCTGGGGGTTGTTGGATATGAGTGACATTAACGTCAACAGGGCAGAGGACACATCAACCGTATACCACTTTTCAGAAGACCTAGAAACTGGCCACCTTTCTTCTCCTTCTCCAGACCTGATGGTCAACTCTTTACATTTAATGCCTTGAAATATCACAGTGCTATCTTAATTAATTTACCCCTTTCACTTAAGTTTTCTAGAGTTTCCGTTTGTTTGGTTTTTTTTTTTTTTCAACTTACATTCTGCTAGCAAATGTGGGAACAAGAAATTCTTAGAAATCAGTGAAACATTCTAGAGATTGGACCATGTAACCTAAGGAAGGAAGTAGAAATGGTGGATACTTACATAGTCTCGGACTTGCACTCAGGTGCTGAAACTGAGTTATTGAACCTGGTGATAGATACAAATGTTCATCGTGTCCACCAGAAGTTCTCTAGAAAGGCACATAAATGTCTTAGCAATGCCAATAGTTGATGGCATAAGGATGCTAGCTTATAGAGTTAAGAGTCCCAGGGTATGGTCCATAGAATAACTTTCCAAAAGTTATGTAATATTCCTTCTGTTCCATTGGTTTGTTTATTCATGTAAGACATGGATCAGTTAGCATGAGTGTAAGCAGAAAACTAGCTTAAAATTCAAGATAAAAGTCAAAAGAATCAAGAAATATCACAGCATTCAAGGATAGAGGCAGAACCCAGCCACCACTACAGGGATCTAATTATTTCTTAAACAGAGACCAGGGAGGGAGTTTTGAAACATCGGAGGAAAATGAATCGAAATCTCGATTTTTAAAACCTGTATTATTTTGAAAGTTTGCTTTTAAAACACAGTCTTTTCACTTCACCGGTAAATCAAATTGGTAAAGTGAATGAGACCTAAGTTAAGGCTTGGTTTTCACAAAGCTCCTACCTTGTAATATTTTATGACCCTATACAGTAACGCAAATTATTCTGTTAATGTCAGTGGTTTTATTAAAATAATGATTATTGATAGGTAATATATTATCAACAAATGTTTTCATAGAACAGGAAAAACACTTTTAATCTATAACATGCAAAGATGGTATTATTAAAAAAAACTAGTATAGAAATCGACAACTTTGAGGAAAAAAGGCTTCAACCAATTGTTTTAAATGGTTTGTTCTGTGTCTGTGTAAAGGGCAAAGGAAGGTGAATTTAGCTATACCATTATCGCCCTCCCACATTAAGAACGTATTTATTCCCCTCTAGCCCATTACAGACTGCTGTGCTTTACACTTACACACTTTTATTTGCTTATTAAAAAATACTTGAATCTTTTAATATTAAAGAATGCCTTTAAGGAGAACAGTATATGGAGGAGCAGACATATTTTGCAAGAAGTAACTATTTGAGATCTAGCTAAGTAATGACTGAGAGCTGATTTTTTTTTTTTTTTTTTTGCCGGCTAGCGATTAGTATTTGGGGGAGCGTAAACACTAATGAGGGTGAAGAGCTAGGTGGAACAAGGGGATAGGGTTTGGGGTAATGGGATGAAATTAAGAAAAGGGAAATTTAGGTTGATTACCAATTGAAAATGGTCTTAATGTTGAGGCCTATTAGACTGTAGGGTAATCTTCCAAGGGAAGCGGTGGGACTCCCATTGTTTAGATGCTTAAAATTAGAGTGGACAGAGCACCATCAGGAACACCCTGTGGGGAATGATCTACCCTGTTGTGTGGAATGAGCGACTTCATCCTGGTTGCCTTTATAGGCTCAAGCTTCCCCATCACCTGGGGAGAGAAGGGGAGAAAAACGACCCCCGTCTGTCCCACACAGACCCACCATGCCCAAGTGATTGGGGGAATCATCTAAAAATATCTCTTCTGCTTTTCACCTGAAACAATCTTCTAACACTTTCACAGCCCCCCCCCCCCCCAAAGACAGTTCTGTTGGCAAGAAAGACTTTCTCAAAGGTATACGTTTCCTACCTGGGAAGTTCACATCTTTCTGAGATTCACAGAAACCAGTGTCTTGTGTCACGTGATACTCTGCTTTTCAATCAAGTACGAATTGGAGCAAGGAGGCCAACGACACTTTAATAATATGGCTATCATGACATTTGTGGGCATATAGGTTCTCTCATTATAGAAAGACAGAGAGGGGTGCCTGGGTCGCTCAGTCGTTAAGCATCTGCCTTTGGCTCAGGGCGTGATCCCAGAGTCCTGGGATCGAGCCCCGCATCGGGCTCCCTGCTCTGCTGGGAGCCTGCTTCTTCCTCTCCCACTCCCCCTGCTTGTGTTCCCTCTCTCGCTGGCGGTCTCTCTCTCTGTCAAATTAAATACATAAAATCTTTAAAAAAAAAATAAATAGAAAGACAGAGAAATGGAGGGACTGGGAAATGAGAAACAGAAGTACAGACTGAGAGAGAACGGATCGGAGTAGCCATTAATGAGCTTTGCACCAGACCCCAGGTGAAAGTAAGGAAGAGCAATTGCATGAGAAAAATGGACTTTCCTTTTTGTGCCCTTGGAGCCCATGGCAGTACCCGGAAGTCCACTTCAGAAAAGGCTCTTTTACTGAATAGGAACTTTTCTGGAAATGGATACATCAGAGAAGATGGGGTTATATCCCCTGATTTTAATGAAATCTTGTTTCACACTCTTTGATAAGGGTTCCGTCAATCACAATAAAATATTTAAAAGGTATTATATCCCTGTGGCATTAGATTAGTTTTGTTTTGCTCCCCTCAGAACGTCTCTCGGTTCTGGCTTAAATAAACATGCCCAGGCTTTTACAGAAGCCTTCACAAAAGAAGTGAGGCATGAGATACTATATATCTGTATATAAACTGCCGATCTGAATGGACAGTGAGAGTCAGAGACGTGAATGTCCCAATCAGCCATCCAGCCCTGAACGTCCCTGCTTCCTGGAGGTGACAGAGGAGGCTGAATGCCATGGGACGGTGAGGGCAGAGAGAACTGGGCCCTGAAACTCTGTGTTAAGTCCAGCCAGCCTCCTCTGCTGCAGATCGAAGCAGAATGTCAACAGACTCACTCTTCCTTCACTGTTCCACTTCCCTTTCCAGTAGACAGTAGCTACAAGGTAATCCTTGGTCTTCGGAGAAGGTAATTTGGGGCCAGAGAAGAAAAACACAATGCTTTCCTTTCAATTTCGCTTCGGATAATTGTTGTGCAAGAAGAGACGGTTAAAAGATTAAAATTGTATCTGCCACGTGACATATGCTGCTCTAGCTTCCCATTTCTTCCTCATGGTAAATTCTTTCCGTCTTTAAAAGTTTAACGTTTTATTTGATTACAAAATCACTGTAGTCTACATCAATAAAAATATCTCACTCCTACTGACTGGATTTCACACATAAAATGAACATATTCCTAAAAAAAAAATCTTTTTTTCCCTTGTAGGAAACAATTTCTTCAGAAACTCGTGATCATACACAAAGAAATATATGTTTCAGAGTTCACACACTTACAGGCGATCTATTGCTTCAACTTGCTGCTTGAAACAGATCTGTGTGACACTGATTTAACGGAAATGCTATTTGGAAACGACCTGGGTCCTCTGCTGTGAGCTCAAGGTTCTTGAACAATTGGCAAATGTGTCCTAAACCCTAGACTGCAGCCAACATCGAGAATGGTGCTGTTGACTGTGTCCTCCCTCTGGGGTGCCATGGCCCGCAGCACAATTCTGGAAAATCATGAGCCTAAGGAAGATACCAACTTAGAGGGGAAGTACAGAAACACCATGCCCATTTTCTCCCCTCTATTCTTTTCTCCTGACAAGAGGCCTTAATAGTTGATAAACTTCATTTTATGGATAAGGAAGCAAGTGATTTGCTTTCATGAAAGTGATTGCTTGTGGTCAAGGTTCTCGCCTCCCAAAGAATGTGTGTGCTCCTGTCCTGAGAAGTCCTCAGATCACCAGTTACAATATCTTAAAGTCAAAATATGGAACCCGAGCAATGTTATTCATCTGAAATAAACACCAAAATGTTTTCACTCCAAAAGTGTGACTCTTCTGAAAATATGTCCAAGTCACTCAAATGTACCTTGAAAACAGTACATGCAATATTAAAATCTCCAAATACTCACTTCGTATGTTCAATTAGTGGATGGCTTTTTTTTCTTTCTTAGATCCAAACATTGCAATTTACTTTTAAGATAATAATACTTTATATGTACATATCTTTCCCAAGCACTTTCATTTATCTTTTAAGAAATGTTCAATTTTTATTGCCAAAAAGTTTTTAATTTAATTATAACTGAATGTTACTTAACCAACTGGTAGAAGAAAAGCAGAGTTGTAATAAAATTCACATATAATAATAAACTTGGCCATAATAATAGATTTTAACAAATTGTGATCCCTTAATGCATTTTCCATCATCTCTGTTGAAGTAGGCTTTCAAATGAGAGCGGGATATTTACATCTCATAAAAATTATGTGTCCTTGTTGAGAATAGAGATTAAAGATACCCCAATATCCTTCCTTTTATGGACCAACAAAGCGTTTAGAATCTGTTTTTCGGGAGATAATTTATATCCCAATCTCTTGGAATTCTGGCTTCTCCCAGTTATTGGCGTGTGGTCCCCACATCCACACTACACATACAATCCTGGCCGGAGCAGGAGTGTGTGTGCCCAGCTTTACTGCTCATGCTTTGAATGACCACCCATAATGACGCACAATAATGACTTATGCTCAATTCTCACTATCTTCAAAGGTTCTAGTAGTTTTACTCTTCCTTGAAAACTTTTCACAGAATTTCTTCTGTATGCCCCAGAAGCTACAGGGTCCATGAAGAACAGCAGGCAAAACCAAAAGAAAAACACCGGGTCTGCACGCACTGCGAGCGTGTGGTCTGATGGGGGGGGGGGTGCCAAGATGTTCCTCGGGGGTCTCTGCCACAGGGTGGAATGGAAAGGACATGGCTCTAGGCTGGCCCCCGGGGAAACCCTGCGCCTCTTAGTTCAGCAAAGCCCTAGGCTCACTCAACATCTCAGCCCTTCCAGTCTTGCTTTGCGGCAACCCTGAGAGGCAGGCAGGCCAGAGGAGGAAAGGAAGGCGTTTGAGGTAAGTGTCATTTTCAAAGTCACAGAATCAGTAAGAAGCATGAATCAGCATTCAAAAGTGTTCCGACGATGTTACTTGTTAGCTTAGACCCTACTTAACTTAGCCAAAACATGTCCTTCTCCTTTGATTGACAGGGAGGATTTGAGTTAGTATTTCAAAAGCGACGGAGAGAGAAGCTTAATAATGCTAAAGTTCAGAGACTGTGCTTTGTCAAGTTTGTATTCCTACCCATCCTGGCACCCCACTGAATTAAGGGGCGTGAGGGCAGATGTGAGGGAGGAAGCACTTGGAAATGGGGGAACAAAGCCATGAATTAAAAATTGGTGTGCAAGGAAGTCCAAAGAATATTATGTAATTGTGCTGACAAGATGGATAGATAGATGATAGATAGATAGATAGATAGATAGATAGATAGATGATAGATAGATAGAAAAATAAAATAACATCAGAAGCCCCCAAAAGCACACTGCGTAAGAACGCTTACTGGTCCCTCATCTCAGATCACAACTGGCAGGATTTACTACATAGTTTGTGGGGCCCACCATGACATGAAACTTTCACGAGGCGGCCCCTTATGAAAAATGATAAAGAATTTCAAGATGACAACAGCAGAGCGTGAAACCAAGCCTGGGGCCCCACATGACTGAAGAGGTCCCACGGGCACGAAGGGGGCCCTGGTTGACATCGACTCTTCCACACAGGATATCTAGTTCTACTTGGAAAGGCCCAGATCTCAGTTCAATGTAAATTTAGGAAAACTCTCCAACAATTAGGGCTGTTTACAAATAGAGCAGACTGCTTTGTTAAGCAGAATTTGCCCTTCAAGGGAAAGTTCCCACAGAACCTGGAAGACCATCTGTCAAAGATGCTGAAGGGGGTTTGATGCCTCCATTAGGCCAGAGCTGAGTTTGACCTTAGAGGTCCCTTTTCAGGCTATGATTCTGTGAGTCAGACAGCTTCCGTCTTCTTCGGATTTTTGAATGGAGGCGCTTCATACGATTCACAAACACCACCTACGAAGCACGCCAGCTTCCTGACACTTTCACCCTAATGGGTTACGATAAAATCTCGGTGCTCTAAAATCTTGGCATTACGGTCATTTGACTTAAGTAAAGATGGCCGCAGTTACGTACCTGGACAACAGAAGCATGCGCATGACCACACTCCGCATGAAGAGTGTGCTGATAAATACGGCAGACAGCCAAGCCAGCTCGGGTATTTCATTACTTCAAAATCCATGTATCTGAGGGTGCGATGCAAAGCCTGTGGTCCCCTGACCCGCAAAGTATCACAGCCAACCCTTTTTGGTCACTGGAAGTCTTCATACAGTTGTGGTGTCATTAGCCAGAGAAGCTAAGGTAAGAAGCTACTCCGGAAGTCCTTGAAAGGGTGGGAGCCAGAATATTGAAATGTAAATGAGGATGATGTTGCAGACTTGAGAAACAGTAAATGCGGGATCCCATGCCTTCTGGAGTTGATCCACAAAGAAACCAGCCCACACATGGAGTGGAGCTGAAAAACTATTCGGATTCTCTCCTCGCATGGCATTCAAAGACCAAAGCAACAAGGGGGGAAATGAAACTACCGAGGTCCTATTGTTTTGCCTAAGTAGCTCCATCATTAGCGGTATTAATATCTTGCATATTGAGTCCCTCCAGGACGTCCAGCTATTCTCAATCTACTTAACGTTAGTTAAATGGCTAGGTTGAGGTACCCCTGTTTCCTTCCAGAGCTCTCAGGCAGTAGCATTTACCATGGCCATTTTGTTAATAAAATAGGATGGCATTGGTTTCCAGCATCCTGGATTTTTGTTGAGCAAAGCAGCGTGGTGTATCAAAGGCATGTCAAGAGATGTGACGTAAATGAAAATCGCAGAGTATCATAATGCCGCACAACAGGTGCACGAAATCGATGTTCAAAATGGTTTCTATTATTTGGCTTTTTTGGAATCAAATCAGAATCAAGAACAATAGTGGCCATTTCAGATAAATTACTTCTGCACATTCTTGCAGATTGAGCAGCTGTAAAGGAGGGGAGGGGGAAGATGGGGGTGCTCGCTATTTGGAAGGTGGAGGCAAATATATTTGTAATGTGTATACAGTGTACTCAGTATATTAAATTTTTGCCTTTCATGTGCAGTGATAAAAGTAGTTTCCTTTCCAGGATTGCATGTTTCATTAATACCACATGTTAATAATTAAATAGCACAACTCTAGAGGCAATAGCTAAGATAAAAGTTTGCAGACAATCCATTATATCTCACAGACGGCCCTCCTGAAGAGCCCACGGAGATGCAGTTTGATGATTTACGTTCTAAAATAGGTTGTTTAATAAAATCTTAGGTGTTTGTGTAGGTCTGTTCTAGCGGGCAGTGTCTTTTGCTTTTGTCGGGTGTGGCGTTATTAATGATAAGAAATGGGCTGAGGGGCTGGTACTACCCCCCCCTTCACCCCCCCCCCCATACATCATGATCCGCCCTGGTCCACTCTGGTTATTTCTCTTGCGTTACAGTTCCTATTTGTAATTTTTAACGTTGGGAAGGGAGAGGTTTGTTGTCTTTTTAATCCTCTCTGTTAGTATATTCTATTTTATTAGACGTAATTCACAGGGAGAGAGAGAAAGGGACGCAGACACTAGTTCTGGGGGATATATAATTGGGTGTAGGGGGATTAAACTATGATTAGCGTACACTCCTAATGGATGCCCCATAAAGAACCCAGAGCACAGGCATAATGAGTTATGAAGGAAGAGCAGGCAAGCTGGACAGCGTTCCCATTATTACAATCCTACTTATATACCAATTGTTTAGCACCACTTGAAAGGAATCCCAGACTCCTGATGTACTTAAGCAGAGACATTTTCCTTCAGAATGGTCTCGTTCTTTCTAAACCTCTGACTTCCAATTTACAGATTCTTTCTCACAGGCCAATCCTGATACTTAGTTTTGCTCCCCATCAAGCCTTGCTGGCTAAAAAAAAAAAAAAAAAAAAAAAAAAAAAAAAAAAAAAAAAAAATGCCTGTAAATTTTTCAATCAAATAGAGAAATATCTAAATATATATAAAAACATGGTCTCTTCTTTGATTAAAAAAAAAAAAAGCAAGATATGTGAACACTAATGCCCCCAGGTGATAAGAGTGGGAAATAAGTTTAAAGAACATTATTTTTTGGGCATAAATATTCAAAAGTAGAACAGAAAAGGTTAAATGCGAAAATTACAGTGTGCTTTTACGCTGAACTGAAAAGCAGAATCAGAGCCACGTCCTTTTGCTGTGGTCCTTGTTGTTGCTGCTGTAGGTGAAAATTCAAAGAGAAAGTGAAAGTACACAGCTTTCCCAGATGTATTACATAACGTACCTAGGTGGGTCTGCTGGATTACGCCTTGGTTCAAGCGTGTATCTGATGCACCTCTCTCCACTCACATTGTGTGGATATGTACAATCTTTTCTTCCTTATATTTTTCGCACTCTTTCTGCCTCCGACAGTACAGTTGGATTTTCCCCCTCTTAAGGGCACATATAATTTTGACGACCACAGCAGAGAAGCCATGACACCTCATTTAGATTTACCTTTGGGTGCTATTTATCAAACCTCACGGGTTTTTCACAAAACTTTTATCCAAGAATGACTGTTCCACTGGACTATGATTCAGAGCAGGGAATGTTTGTGAAATGCTTTCTCCCCAATGAAATCATCACCCCACAAGATGATGATGGTTTTGAGGCTTCTTTATTTTAAACTTGGATAAGAATTCGTGCTTGAGGTCCTGTTCAACTGTAAAGTTTTGAATCATATTCTCTCCCGAGTGAATATATTAGGGGGAAAAAAAAAAGCACACGCAATTTAAATTCCCTGGCTGGCGGTGTTTTCTCATAAATCCTCTCTCCTTTTCTTCTGTGGCGGTCTGTCCAGCACCTGTAACTTGGAATGTGTTTGTAAAATATGAAGGAACCAAGGATGGTGTTCCAGTGGAAACCGAGCTACCTCCCTAAATGGAATGTTTATGTAAGCAATTTCACACGATAAGGTTTACGGTTAAGGTAGCACACACATCCAAGATCTAGGAGTTAACCTTCCAAAGATGCACGGTTTCATTTTTGATGTATCTTTTTCGCTTTTATAAAATGCGTTTCAGTTCTCATACATAAACTACAAGGCAGAGAAATGAAAAGTCCTTTGCATGAGAAATAGTATCCTAAGGTATATGAAAACTTGGTGTTGGAAGTAATTTTCACTTCTTTCCATTCGTTTTTATTGCTTTCCAGAGTGAAAACTCCATAGACTCAGAAGCCAAAGGGCCTTTTGAAAAATGCCACTTTCAGATTTCAGCCAACAACCACAGCTGAATCGACAAGGGAGGGTTCTAACAAGACAGTTGCTTGCTGCCGGCTACGGTTCCCACTTTTGTTTCCTATGGAAACTAACACGGGGCAAATTGAAAGACTGATTATTTTAAGGCTTCACTGTCTTTCCTGATCCAGTGTCTACAGTATTTTCATAGAAAATGGGAGCAGGAAAAGCAGGGGAGATGTCAGACCTTGTCAGTTTCAGCTGTGGTTGTTGGCAGAGAGCTGAAAGTTCCAGCTTTTCAAACAAGCTACAGAAATCTCAGCTCTTTTTACTTTTAAAACAAAAATGTTAGTTGAACATTGGCTTCACCTTTACCTGTCCCTTCTATGCCTTCCTTTTGCATTGTGATTTTTAGGGAGGAAAGATGGCACAATACTTCGTTTGGGCAGTTATGAGGGAAAATTGCACTGCCAAAACTTTGTTCCAATAAATAACCCATGAATAATGGATTCTCTCTAACCACGAGACACTGTATCTGTGAATGTAAGGAACTGGTTTATCCCAATGGGTGATTTATTCAGACCCTCGGTTTTCTGTATTGCTTTCTTCCCAGTGAACGTTTCTTCATTTGTGAATCTCACCTTTTGTGGGGTGGGCAGAAAAAAGGTAGGAGGTACAATAAATGTCAGTTGCCCAGAAAATGTGAATTATTACAGATCCTAATACTAAAACTGATTTAAATTAAGAATTAGATTGTCTCTGCATGGGTAAAACCAATCCTGTCCTCCATAACTAGCTACTTCTTCAGAATTCTCTAGTGGTTCCCCAATATCACTACATTTAAATTTTACAAACTCTGTATGTTTAGCAATTTTTGATTCCCTGGTGATGATGACCGATTACCTTTTCAATCGCATGGCGGTTTTAGTGACTTCATAGTTTAATACATTGTATTTTAAAATGTCAGGATATATAATTAAAGGAATGGGGTTTCTTTGAGCGCTTTATGTCATCACTGAAAGGACATTCTTACAATTGTCTACTCGGGGCATCTATGATTATCACGCACTTACTATGCACCTGGCACTTGACATACGCCTTTCCAGTTAATTCTCCCAAGAATACTAGGGAGGTAGTTATTATTACCCTTATTTCACAGCCGAGGTTAGACTTTTCTAACGTCACACAAGAAGAGGTGGAAGGGTGTGCAAACCCAGGACTCTGACTCAGCACACGTATTCGTAACATTCGTGCTATGTCCCATTTTTTTTTTTTTTTTTTTACCTCCACCTGCTCACACATGGGAGAGGAGGGGCGGGATATGAAGTACAATGACTGCCCACGTACTGCTGGCTGGTGTAGACAAATAGTCCTCCCCAAACCGTGAAGTTGACACATTGGAGGCACTGTCTGCACACTCACGGTGGCCCCGCAAGGTCATTAGGAAGAAGGAAAGCTATTCACAGAGAGAGCTGTCAATTCAGATTTGGTTTGTCCTCTCGCGTTGAAGCGCCCGGCGTCTCCAGCCAGCCTTCCTGTCAGCAGCTTTCCATCCTGTTCCTCCCGCGAGCATGGAGAAGTCTCTCGAGCTCACCACTGCACCTTCCCAGAGCGCCCTGCACCCAAGCAAGAGCCTCATCTTGAAGCCGGGGGGATGGAAACGTGCAGGAGATGTGCGACCTCAGGAATGTTCCCCAAGTCCCTGGCATCCAGGCATCTTGGGTGAAAAGGAGAGAGATTATGTTTACATCAGGGAAGAGGCTGGCCCAGACATTTTCTATATTTTCCAAAAACACTGTTCCCTGAACAAACCCTATTTCCTCACTGTTTCAGAGCCAAGAGTAGACCCCACAGTTAGGCTCCAGCAGCTCAGCCTATTATTTCTTTGATAAGGAGGGAAAAAAAAAGATATCCATCCCAAAAATCAAAGTGAAGGCTACTAAAATTTAAATATCTGTGAGCTTTAAAAATTGGTAGAAACATTAGATTTAAAGTCTAAACAAAGACCCAAAATTGGGCCCCAGGTTGAGGAAGGTGGAGGACGGGAACTCAGGTGCCCTAAGACATTTGTGATCTGAGGGGGTCGGCCAGAGACATGGAGCTACTCTCGAGTGGGAGAAAGACGGAGCTAGAAAATCAACTCCTCTTTGCCACGAGCTGGCATTTACGTGGACGCTTTAGGGTACATGAGCATTTTTGCCTATACTTGTTCATTATACTGAAAAGAAAAAGCCTTAAAACTATGCTGTCTGGTGGTTGTTGCAGCACAAGAATTTTTTCCGACTTAATTAATGAGGCAAATTGCCAACTTCCTTTCTTCAGGAAAAAAAAAAAAAGCTGCTCTGAAGGACTGAACTCCTACTGATTCCCATTTGATAACAATATTTTCAAGACAATTTTTTCCATATTTTTGGATAGAATCATTTTGGACTGCAACCCCAAAACGACTTGAGTCATCTCACAGATTAAAAATACACAGCATTTTCAGAAGGCCAATATCCAAATCTTCTAACTTAAAAAAATCCTAATTATTCCACAAATCTGCTCTAAACTTGCTGCTGTATACATAAATATGTGTGTACATGCTATGTGTATATATGTATATGTGCAGATATGCACACACACGTACACACACACCCAAACATATATATACATATATACATATATATTTTTTCCTTTTTTTTTTTTTTTTTAATTGAGAGAGGCTATGTTGGAGTACAGTCTCTGAAGCCAGAGTCAGCAGCTGGGGTTTGAGTCCTAATCCTGACACTTAACTAGTCGTCAGACTTTGGACAAGTTCCTTAGCTTCTTTGTAACTTAGTTTCTTCATCTCTAAAATAAAGGGAAACAACAATAACTCTGTCCTGTTCCATGGAAAGCACTAAGTGTTTGTTGAATGAATAAAATATCATTATGATGGTAATTCTCCTCACAACAATGTGACGAAGTGGTAACTCAGGCTTAGACGTCCCAGTGAGGTGACGCGGTTAATATGGCATTTAATTGCAGGGAGGCCTGATTCGGCAGCTTCTTTCTTTCCGCTAAATGACACCACCATCTTTTTTCAATTTATTCTTGTCAGAATTTTCTTTCTATACCTACTTATTTTTAAGTCTTATGATTTTTTTACTTGAAGGCATTCGTCGTATATTATGGATGCCGATTTTTTAATGATGATCTAGTTTGTTTAAATTTGGCTTTTGAACGAATATTTTATAGTGTCTTTGTAGAGACAAATCAATCTTGTAGGAGGTCCTTTCTCATTGTCATTTAAGAAATACTTCAACACCATGTCAAAAGTGTATTCTTTCGTATTTTCTTCTAAATCTTTTAGCTTTATTTTTCATATTTAAAACACTTAGCCATCCATAATATGTTTTTGAAAATAGTGTGAGGTAGGGGTGCATGGGTGGCTCATAAATTAAGCGGCTGACTTGTGCTCAGGTGGTGAGTTCCAGGCCCTGGGATCCAGACCCGCATGGAGCCCGCGTTGGGCTTCCTGCTCGGCAGGGAGTCTGCTTCTCCCTCTCTCTCCCTCGGCCCCTCCCCAACCCTCATTCTCTCTCGAAGAAGAAGAAATAAATTAATTAAAATCTTTAAAAAAAAAAAAAGAAAGAAAATAGTGTGAGGTTAAAATCTAATCTTTTCAGTCTCTCCACCTCTCAGTTGTGCCTGTACCATTTATTGATAAGTGCATTATATCTCTCATTATTTGTCACCCAGCTTTATATAAGGTCACTATGCTCCCATGTGTGTACACACACATGCACACACACATATTACATACTCAAGAACAGATATGGACATAGATGATACAAATACAGATACAGATTAGATACAGAGACAGAGAGATACAGAGACAGACATACACACACACACACACACACACACACATGCACATGCACGTATTTATGTCTGGTCCTGAGTTCGTGATTCTGTTAGGTGTCGAATTGTTTATTCTTTCATGTGCACCACAGTGATTGAGTCCTATGGTTTTATAATTAGGCTGAATACCTGTTTTCCTCTTTTTGGTTACGATTCTTTTTTTAATGATCATTTTGTCACTATATGGCTTTCATCGCGTGTTTGTGAATTTTCTCCTGCACGTCTCTGCTTACTGTGGGGCTCAGTTTTTCTATTCCTGAAGTAGCCCTTCTTCAGTGACGCCCGTGGGTGGTACACACTGAATCTCTGAAAATGTCTGAATTCCAACTCTGGTCGCAAATGCTTATTATTGCTTTGGCATTCTACGCAGACAGTTTAGTTACGCCGTTCTCAGTCCACTTAAGATACTGTTCTTGATTTCTGGCACCTGAGGAGTTTCGACTTTAGAAGTCAGCTGCATTGAAAGAATCGTCATGAAGTTATAGCTGACTTTTTTTTGGTGCTTGTACCAGGAGGGTGTTCCCATTGTCTAATCTACCATGCTCCAAGAACCAGAAATCAGGGAGTCCCTTATCAGGTCTTAGCCAGGTGCCACGTGGCAAGGGAACCAATGAAAACAATAGGGGACTTTCAAAGTCTAAAGTCTCTTCTGTCCCGTCTTTGAAACATATTGCGATATTTAATAATTATACTTCGGATGCATGTTTTTATTTCCATGTGCATTATATTCCACTTATAAAACAATTTCTGAACATTTGGCCAATGGCATTTGTTGACTGCCCATGGCATTCAAAGGTTAGGAAGTAGAACACTTTAGGTCGAGAACCCCTCCATCCCTATTCGGAACCCTCTATGTACATCTTCTTTGTAGCTTCCTGGGTGGGCACTGATGTGACCCTTCTCTCTCAACCCAAGTAGACCATTCTACCTTCCAAAATATGACCATGTTCTACGCCACTGTGTACCTCTACAACCCAGAGCAACGACTGGCATGCAGGAAGAATATTTTGATTGCTTGCCAAATAAGGCATAATACAGAGGCAGGTCGAAGCAACAGGGGTAAACCGACACCAATCAAGCAAGATTCTGAGAGCAGTGCACTTAAATTTATACACAAACAGTTACTTCAGATGAGAAACTCTTAACTGCTTGAGTTTATACAGAGATGTCTTCGAAGGACATTAAAACCAAGATATTTATTTTGCTAAGAAAGAAAACGTAGAATTGTCCCTGGACAGAAAAATAGATTTGGGGAGTGACTTGCAGCAGAAAGGGGAGTGTAGTTCAGAGGCACAGAGTGGTATCAGAAAAAAAGAGCTTGACAAGAAGCAGAGCATCGCCAAGCCATACAGGTCCACAAAACGGTTCCTGCGGAGGAATTCTGATTTCATTCAGGTAGGTTGTTGAATCTGTGAAGCGTTAGCAGTATCACAACCATGAGGAATGCTGTAAATATTACACAAATAATACGAGTCGACATGATTCGGGAACCACCCATATTGTTGCATCTGTCAAGAGTCCATTATTTTTTATTGCTGTATACTATCCCCTGGTATCAACATACTACATTTGGTTTACCTGTGAAACACCTTTGTGATATTTGGGTTGTTTCCAGTTTGGGACTATAACAAATAAACCTGGGTGAGCATTTGTGTACAAGGTTTTGTATGGATTTAACGTTTCCCTGTCATTTTATCTCGTAAATACCCAGCAATGAGACGGTTGGATCACGTGGCAAGACTTAATTTACCTGTTTAAGAGAAGGCCACTACTGTCCAAACATCGGTACCATTGTATATTTCCCACCAGCAGGGTATGAGTGTCCTAGCTCCCCCACATCCCCCTCCACACATGCGATGATCAGTGTTTTTTATTTTAGCCATTCTAATATGTATGTACTGGTACCTCATTGTGGTTTTAAAATATATTTTTTTAAGATTTTATTTATTTATTTGACAGAGAGACAGTCAGCGAGAGAGGGAACACAGCAGGGGGGAGTGGGAGAGGAAGAAGCAGGCTCCCAGCGGAGGAGCCCGATGTGGGACTCGATCCCGGAACGCCGGGATCACGCCCTGAGCCGAAGGCAGACGCTTAACGACTGCGCCACCCAGGCACCCCTCATTGTGGGTTTAATTTGCATCCCCTAATCATTAATGATGTTGAGCATCTGTTCATGTGCTTATTTGCCATCTATATATCTTCTGTGGTGAAGTGTCTATTCAAATATCTTGCCCATTTTTAATTGAATTTTTTGTTTGTTTGTTTGTTTTTTATTATTGAGCATTGAGAATTCTTTATATTCCAGCTACAAGCCTTTCTTCAGAAAAATGCTTTAAAAATATTTTCTCCAGTATGTGGCTTGTCCTTGTGTCTTAGTAATAGTGTAATTTGGAGAGAGGAAGTTTTTAATTTTGATGAAGTCCAATTTAGATTGCTCAGGGTTTTTTTTTCTTTTATTAATAGTGATTTTGCTTTTTTATCTAAAATAATCTCTAGATAAAGCAAAGACACAAAGATTTTTCTCTTGTGTTTTCTTATAGAAATTGTACTTTTCGGCTTTATATTTAGGTCTATGAGTTCACTTTTTTCATGTAATAAGGTCAAAGTTCACCTTGTTGGTTATGGATATCCCATAGTTCCTGCGCCTTGTATTGAAATGTCTACATTGTTTTAAAATAACTTTTCGGGGCACCTGGGTGGCTCAATCAGTTAAGTGTCCACCTGCAACTCAGGTCATGATCTCAGGGTCCTGGGATCAGCCCTGCATCAGGCACCCTGCTCAGCAGGGTGTCTGCCTCTCCCTCTCCCTCTGCCCCTCCCCTCCACTCCTGTTCTCTCTCTCTCTCTCTTTCAAATAAATAAAATCTTTAAAAAAAATAAAATAGAATATAGAACTCTTCTTTTAGCTTTTGGTTCAGTTAAACATACCAATTTTTTTTTCTCTTTGCTTTTATGATGAAAAAAGCCTTCTCCAGCCAGAGATCAAATAAACTACATTTTCTCCAGGACTTTCAAATTTCTTCATCTCTTTTCTATTCCATGTTTTAATCCAATTGGATTTATTGTGGTAGACAGTGAGATTTTATATGTATACACATACATTTATGCAATGTAATTAATTAGAACTCTACGGGGTCCCTTACACCAAATGGTTCCAGTTGGTTTCAAAGGTTGCATGGAAAGCTAATACTGAAAGCACCAGAAGAACACATAAGTTTGATTCAGGATGAGGCAGATCTGAGATATGAGCTATGACTACATAAACGAGATCTAAAAATGGTAATATAATATCAAATACAAATTCAATGCTAATACATTTTGAAATATTGAAGAATCTAAGAATACATAAAAAGACAGGATTGGCTGAAAAAGTTGACAAACTGAATGTAACAATAAAATGGTAGACATTGGAATAATTTTCAAAGATTTGGCTCCATGAAATACTATTGGTCTAAATAGTGTTGGGGTGAATTCTTCCAAAAATTTCAAAGAAATTCCATGGTATGTAAACTGAACCAAAGAAGAGGAAAAGACCGAAAGTTTCCCGGTTACATTTGCAAAGCCCTTACGACACTGAAAAACAAAACTACAGTTTAATGTCAATTGTGCATATAGATGTAAAAAATCCTCAACCATTTTAGAAAACCAAATCAATCAAATCGAGAAGTCCAGAGAAAAATTGCCATCCCCAGTTGGGTTTTATTCAAGAATGTCATGGATGGTTCATTATGGGAATTCTATTAATATTAAATCAACAGAGAAAAATGATATTATTACCACAAAAACATTTTTCATTTCTGAGAGAATTGTAGATTCACCACAGTTGTAAGAAATGATACAGAAAAATAATATGGAAATAATATCCCCCATTTTCCCAGTGTAACATCTTACTGAACTATAGTCCATTACCACAACCAAGAATTTTATATTGACGAAATCTATTAACCTTATTCAGATTTCACCAGTTTTAAGCACACTCATTCACGTGTAAATAAAATTTTATCACAAGTGTGGATTCACACGACTACTCCCACAGACAAGACGCAGAAGAGTACCACCGTAAGGATCCCTTCTGCTACCTTTTATAGCCACAGACACTTCCCATGGCAACCACTCATCTGTTCTCTATTTCCACGATTTTGTCATTTCATTTGCAAGAATGTTATGTAAATAGAATCACACAGTATGTGCCCTTTCTGAGAGTGGCTCTTTTCACGCAGCATAATGCCCGTGAGATTCATCCGAGTTATCACGCGCATCAGTAGTTTGTTCCATTCCATTGCTAAGCATTGTTCCACGGTATGGATGTACCACAATTTTGTTTTTGTTTTTTTGCTTTCTTTAACCATGCACCTGTTGAAGGACTTCTGATTTTTCTAGTGGGGGGTTACTCTGAATAAAGCAGCTATAAAAATTTATGTACAGGTTTTTCTGTGAACATAAGTTTTACTTCTCTCGGATAAATCGTCCAATTTTTCCCAAAATGTTTTGTTTTTTTTTTAAGAGTGCCATTGCTGGGTCATATGGTATGCATATGTTTAGTTTTCTAATCAACTGTCATATGCATTTTCATTCTGCGTTCCCACTAGCAATGTATGAGTTTTCCAGTTTCTCTGCACCCTCACTGGCATTTGGTGATATCACTATTTTTTTTATTTCACCCATTCTTTTAGGTGTGCAGTAATATCTCCTTGTGGTTTTAATTTGCATTTCCCTAATGGCTAATGATATTGAACATCTTTTCATGTGCTTATTTGCCATCTGTGTATCCTCTTCTGTGAAATGTCTATTCATGTCTTTTGCCCATTTTCTAATTGGATAGTTTGTTTGCAAATATTTTCTACCAGTCTGTAGCTTGTCTTTTCATTATCTTAACAGGGTTTTTGCAGAGAAAAAGTTTTATTTTTGATGAAGTCCAATTTATCAATTTCTCCTTTTATGATTTGTTTTGGGTGTCATATCTGAGAACTCTTTGGCAAGCCCTAGATCCTGAAGATTTTCTCCTGTGTTTCCTTCTAAAGGTTTTACACTTTTACTACATTTAAACTTGTGATCCATTTTATACAGGAGTTAACTTTTGTATAATGTGGGCGACTTAAGTAGAGGTTCACTTTTCTACGTATGGTTATACAATTCCTCCTGCACCATTTATTGAAAAAAGCTATCGGTCCTCTACTAAATTGCTTTTATACCTTCGTAAAAAAAAAAAAAATCAATTGAATGCATTTGTGTAGGACTCCATCTGAGTTCTGTATTGTCTTCCACTTTTACATGTCTATCCTTCTGCCGATACCACATGTCTTGAATTACTATATAGTGTCCCTTACTTTTAGGTAGAGTGAAACCTGCTTTATTCTTCTTTAGACTTTTTTAAGCTATTCTAGAGTCTGTATTTTTCCATATAAATTAAACTTGTCTATATCTGGGAATTTATTAGGAGTTGCATTAAATCCATGATCTATTTGGGAAGAATTGATATACCTTCTATGTTAAGTCTTCAATCCATGAATGTGGTATGTCTCTTCATTAGTTTGACCTTCTTTGATTTCATTGGTTAGTAGTATATAATTTTCCCCAAAGAGATTCTACATATATATTATGTTAGATTTATAACAGTATTTTATTTTCTTTGGTGCAATTACGTATTGTATTTGTTTTTAGTTTTGGTCTCTAGTGGTCTGTTGCTGATTTATAGAAAAACAATTGATTTTTCTGTGTTGATCTTGTATCCTGCAATCTGGCTGAAATCTTTTTTTTTTTTTTTTTTGAGAGAGAGAGAGAGCACGCATGCACATGTGTGGTTGGGGGGGAGGGTCAAAGGGAGAGAATCTTAAGCAGGCTCCATGCCCAACGCAGAGCCATTGCGGGGCTTGAAATTATGACCCTGAGATCATGACCTGAGCTGAAATCAAGAGTCAAATGTTTAACAGACTGAGCCATTCAGGTGCCCCTGAAATCATGTATTAGTTCTAGGAGATATTGTTGTGATGTCCTGGGATTTTCTATGTAGACAATAAAATCATAATATCAACTACAAATAGGAATAGTTTTTTGTTTTTTGTTCTTAGATATGCATGCTCATTATTTCTTATTGCTGTGGAAGACTTTCTAGCACTATGTTGAATATACGTGATGAAGACAGATATTTTTCCTCGTTTATGATCTTAGGGGAAGAATTCAGTATTTCACCATTAAGTATAATGATAGACATGCATCATTTGAAGATGTTCTTTATCAAATTGGAGAATTTTCCCTCTGTTCTTGTTTTTCTGAGAGTTTTCACTATGAATTATTATTGGAATTTGTCAAGGGATTTCTCTGCATTAATTGATATAATCATATCATTTTTCTTTTTAGCTTATTGATATGGTGGATTACATTGACTGATTTTCAAATGTTGAACCAACCTTGCATACTTGGGGAAAAAAATCCCACTTGTACATGGTATATAATTTGTTCTGGTATATAATTTGTTCTATATATTTCTGGATTCGATTTGATAATATCTTGTAGGAGATTTTTATGACTAACTCCATGAGAGATATGTGTCTGTACATTTCTTTTGTCTTCCTTTTATCTAGTACTGATATCAGATATTGATACTAATCTCATCAAATAAGCTGTAAAATGTTCCTTCTTATTCTATTTTCCAAAAAAAGACTGTATAGAATCGGTGTTGCTTCTTTAAATGTTTGGTAGAATTGTCCATTGAAACCACCTGGGCTTGGAGATTTCTCTTTGGGAACTTTTTATCTACAAATTCAAATTCTATAATGGTTTATGACTATCCAGGTTATCTGTTTTCTCTTGGTTGAGTTTTGGTAATTGGTAGTTTTGAAGAATTAGTTCATTCTCCTAAATTGTTGAAAGTATGAGCATAAAGTACTATATTAGTATTCCCTTTGTTCGTTACAATGGCTAAAGAATCTGTAGTAATATCCTGTTTCTTTCCTGATGTTAGTGATGTTTGTCTTTTTTCTTTCTATTTTTGTCAGTCTTGCTAAAGATTTATCAATTTTATTAATTTCCACAAAGAACACACTTTTTGTTTCATTGTTTTTTAATCTGTTATTTTGTTTTAATTTCATTGATTTCTGCTCTTATTTTATTTTTCCTTCTTTTTGCTTGTTTTATGTTTATTTTGCTCTTTGCTTTCTAGTTTCTGCTTACAGGAACTTAGATTTTTAATTTGAGACCTTTCCTGTTTTCTACCGTAAGCAGTTAGTGCTATGAATTTTCCTCTCAGTGCTGCTTTAACTGTATCTTGTGTATCTTATAGGCTGTATTTCCAACCTACTTGTATTTCTTTGAGTTCTGTATATTTTTTAATTTCCTTTCACATTTTCTCTTTTACCTATGGTTTATTTAGAAAAATGTTGTATAATTTCCAAGTGTTTGGAGGTTTTCCTGTTAACTTTCTCAGTTTGATTACATAGTGGTCAGAGAACATACTCTGTATGATTTTATTATTAAAAAAGTATTTCTTAGATTTGTTTTATGTCCTAGGTTATGGTCTATCTTGTTGAATATTCTATGGGTTCCTCTTTTTTTAATGCTGTCTACCCAACGTGGGGCTTGAACTCAAAACCCTGAGATCAAGAGTTGCATACTCTACCAACTGACCCAAACAGGTGACCCTACTCTATGGATTCTTGATACGTTTTTCTTTTGATTGATTGTGTTCTTCAATTCTTCTATGTTTCTTGCTGGTTTTTTTTCTCTACTAGTTCTATCGATTGCTGAGAGTAGAGGGCTGAAATCTGCAGCCATAAATGTTTGTTTCTCTATTTCTCCTTTCAGCTCTATCAGTTTTGTTTCATACATTTTGAGGTTTCATGTTATTGGTATATGCCTATTTTTAGGATCATCATGCCTCCTTGTGGATTGATCTTTTTATCATTATATAATGTCCATCTTTGTCTCTAGTAATTGTCTTTGCTCTGAAGTCCACTTTATTTTATTAACGTGTCATTTCTGCTTTTTTAAAATTAATGTTGCATGCTACATTTTTGTCATTCTTTCATTTTCAACCTGCATTTATTGTATTTGAATTGAGTTTCTTGCAGACAGTATATTGTTGGATCTTTCTTCTTAAAATCCACTCTACCAATTTCTTTTACTTGATGTACTTAGATCATTTACTTTTAAGGACATTATTGATATGATAAACCTTAAGCCTGAAATGTTATTATTTGTTCTCCCAGTTTTCCTTTCCTCTGTTTCTCTTTTCTTTCCTTCCTATGGGATGGTTGTACGTTTCTCAGGATGCCATCTTGATTTATTTTCTGTTTTTTGAGTATACCCCTTTGTGTAGTTTCCTTAGTGGTTGCTCTATCAAAGTTCAATTTTTAAAAATATCATAGTAAAATGAAATTGAAAGGCTGTGCTCCTAACATAATAAAAAAATCTTAAAACGATTAAAGTCAGACATTGCAGCAAAACAGGAAAAACATCCTCTTAGGGATGTCTGGGTGGCTTAGTTAAGTGTCTGCCTTCAGCTTGAGTTGTAATCTCAGGGTCCTGGGATTGAGCCCCACATCGGTTCCCTGCTTCCCTGCTTGGCAGGGAGTCTGCTTCTCCCTGTCCCTCTGCCTGCCACTCCCCCTGCTTATGCTCTCTCTCTTTCAATCTGACAAATAAATAAATTTTTTAAAAAGTGAAAATAAAACATCCTCTTAAAGTCATGGAAATACAAGAATGCATATTATTGTCATTAATATTGAACTTTTTCTGAAACTTATTGCTAGCTCAATAAGACAAGAAAATAAATAAAAGAGCTCATACCTGGAGTGGAAGTTTCGAATTATGATTTTCTTCTTATATTCTAATCATTTGATTGACTTCTTAGAAATCCAATGAAAAAAATGTAATTGATATTTCAGTTCTGCAACAAGCTACAAAATAAACATTTGTAAGTAAATGGCTGTCTACAGTGAAAAAATCTAATAGAAAATATAAAATTCACAGTAGCAAAAGAAATCCTAAGAATAAACTTGTAAATCTATTTTTTTTCTTTAAATCCTAAAAATTTTACTGACCTAAGATAAAATCCAAAAGAGTGGTAGGACATACTATGATTTTGATTAAAAGGCTAAATATTCCAATACCAAATAACATATTTACCATGATTTCAATGACATTTGTAACCAAGCAAAGTTATTCTACAGTAAAAAAAAGAAAAAAGAAAAAAAACCATATAAAAACAGCTAAGAAAATTTAGAAATAGCAAAATAATGAAAGAGTACTTGACCTACGTACCGCTTATGTGTCTTAAAAAGCTGCAATAATTAAAACAGTGTGATGCTTGGGGCTCCTGGGTGGCTCAGTCATTAAGCATCTACCTTCTGCTCAGGTCATGATCCCAGCTTCTGGGATCGAGCCTGGCATCGGGCTCCCTGCTCGGCAGGAAGCCTGCTTCTCCCTCTCCCACTCACCCTGTTTGTGTTCCCTCTCTCGCTGCCTCTCTCTCTGTTAAATAAATAAATAAAATCTTTAAAACAAAACAAAACAAAGCAAAGCAGTGTGATGCTGGTCCTTAGACTAGCCAGGCAGATTAAAGGTATGGCATAAAACTCCAGAAATAAAATATAAAAAATATAATATTTTGTATATCACAAAAGTTGTATTTTAAAACAGTGGGAGAACTGGCCATTTAATTAAAATTTTCAAAATTGTTGGTATAAAACAGTGTACTGTATTTTTCATAAATTTAATTTCCTTTGAGTCTGGGAATATGGGTTTCCTTACATTTTTTTAAAGACAAGCTAGAGGTTGTAAATAACATTTTTCTTTTAAAAAGGTCAGATTTATTTATCAAATTTGCTTTTCTAAAAGTAGCAGATTCTTTCTTTTTTATTCCTAGTTTTTGGTTTTTTTTTTCGTGAACTATCTTGAGATTGTCTTTGTAAGTGATAAACTCATATTTAAATTGTCCATAGACATTGAAAATGTGTAGTATAATTAAGGTATTTATTTAATCACATCAAATTGGCTTCATGACCTGGATCTTATATACCCATTAATTTTTTGCTTATTATCTGTTAAGCATTCATAAAAGTACGTCATAGTCTCTCACTTCTGTTGATTTTCTGCCAATTGCCCTTTGTGTTTCTAACACTTATTCATATAGTTTAATGCTATGTAATTCTGTGTGTAAACTTTCATGAGCATTATTTTCTTTGGTGATATATTCTTAATTTTTAAACAAAAAAATATCTCTTGGTTTTGTCTCTTTTTTCTTTTTTTTTTTTTTTTGCCTTCAAATATGTTTTGTCTGATATTAAAATGTTAACTTATTTTCATCTATTATCATTAAGTGATATGCTTGATCCCATTTTCTTATTATGGTGTTTTCTTTTTATTTACTTTTTCCTTTTATTTTATTTTATTTTCCTCTTTTTGGCAATGTGAACTATGATCTATTTGATCAGCTTTCTTCTAGTAATTTTGACGTTATAGATCCTCTTAATTGTGCTAGTAAATGACTTTCAGACACATTTCTGGCCTTGGACTCCTGCTACTGACTCCACCAAGCATCAGGGATGCTTGTGAAACCTACTGCTCTGCTGCTTGATGTAGCCGTACCTGATCTCCACTTTATTTTATTTTATTTTTTTAAGATTTTATTTATTTATGTGACAGAGAGACAGCCAGCGGGAGAGGGAACACAGCAGGGGGAGTGGGAGAGGAAGAAGCAGGCTCCCCGCGGAGGAGCCCGATGTGGGGCTCAATCCCAGAACGCCGGGATCACGCTCTGAGCCGAAGGCAGACGCTTAACGACTGCGCTACCCAGGCACCCCCTGATCTCCACTTTAGATGTTTTATTCAAAATTGGAAAAACAGATTCTGAGTAGTGTACTCCCCATCCTGTTTGTGACCTGCTTTTGCCTCTCCAAACTGTCACAATTAGGTTTCTAACAGAATCGCTACTTATATCTCTTTGAAGCACACTTCTTTCCATGGAAGGCAGACGAGAGTTTTCTGTCAGTGTCTTCTTCAAATGCAACCCAGCTGCATAATACCTAATTTGAATTTCTAAAAATGTTTGTAAAGCCACCTTAATTTGTAGCATTGATTTCCTCCCCACCTTGTATCTGGTTTTTATATTCTTTTGCTCATCCTAACTGGAATCTATGGCGGAAGGGTTGATATTCATGCCCAAGGTGGCTCTTTACCTAGCTAAGACTGATCCTCGAGGCTGTGTGTGGGACATATTGTGGAAGAAGGCAGACGATGGAGGAATTTGTGAAACAATCACATTCTGAGCTTTTACAGTAATTTCAATTTTTCATATTCTGAAACTTCTTATTTAAAAACATGTCCCTCAACATACATATAATCATTATAAAAGCAACCCAAACCTAAGAATATGTATTTAGTATCCTAACTGTAGATATGGTTGGTTAATCTTTGTGTTTGCAAGCCTCGTATTTCAATCCATGAAGAAATTCTTATTCATCTCATATCCCTCCATGAGTAGACTTTCTTTAAAGGTAAAATGAACTACCACAAAAATATTAAGTTTCATAGGAGGATCAAGATAAGATTCTGAAATCATCACAGTTATAATTTAACATATGTAATTTTGCATATTTTCTTGAACTTCTCTTGAATAATTTTAATGATCAAATCTTATTACCTTGTTTGTCATTTATTCTTAGGTGTCTTTTAAAGGGAATAAAGATATGTTAGCCTGAGAGCCTGCCTAGCTCGGAATCTGTGTATTTTACAAAGATCATGCATTTTGCATGTCAAGAAAGACTGCTGTCGTTAAGTGTCTCCAACATAATAACACTGTTGTAAAGGGCTTCGGTGTTTTGAACACTCTTCCAAGCTGGTCAAAATGTGACATGACATACAACTTTTTCTCTCATCTGCAAATTTTCTTCAGAAATGATTACAGTCTTTTGAGCCCTTTTAAAGGTAACTCTCCCCTCCTCTTTCACCTTACACTGTTTTCAAAACCCCAAATAACAAGCCATCAAAAAAACAAACAAAACTAAAAATTCCTATCTTCTTAGCTCCGACTGAAGTCTAATTTATAGGTTAGCATAATATTTTTGGACTGTAAAGGTTAGGGGTTTGTTGGAAACCTCCCGTAGAATGGAAAATTTCTTTGTATGGTTAATTCACTCTAAAATGGCAAGCACCAAAAAAAAAAAAAAGAAAGAATCATACTAAACTTTGGGAAGAAAACTTAGAGACCATTTTGTCAAACTATCTTATTTATAGATGAGAAAGTTTGGCCCAGGGAAGTTCTATAATTTGTGTAATGAAAGAATCATAATGTCAGTTGCGTTTTTGTTTTCCAAGCAAAACAGGACGAAGGCAGAAAGTTGAATGGGTTCCCTGAATATTTCAGATCAAAAGAATCTGAGGGATCTGGATTCAGAAAGCCTGAGTATATGTTTGCCCTCGAGTATCAGGACAAAGTTTATTTGTAGCTTTCTTATCCACACTGTTTGCATCTTTCTGGTTAAATGCTTCGTCAGGGATGACCAGTTAAGCACAAGAAATTCAAGTCTCATTATTGTTCACATCTATTAATTACTGAGCTGTGAGTAGTTCACACTTCCTGTCACAACCCCCCCCCCCAGAAGGGAAGCAATAGCGTTACTCCTGGTTTACAGAAGTAAAAACTGCGCTCTTCTGTGTGAGAAAATTTAAGTACCTTGCTCAAGTGCCTACATCTAGTAAGAAAGTGAGACAAAAACAAAAAAAACAAATTGTACCCACTAGGCTAGACGCAAATCTTGGCTGATGAAAGCTTTATGGGGACACTTCTCCTGCTTCAGGGAGAGAGTCTAGCCACCAGCCCCCATCCACACCCCCCACCCCACCCCAGGGGATCTTGCTACTTGTGCCTGCACAGGGACCTTGGGCCTCTCTTCAGAGAACCTCTCTTCCCACTCTTTTGACCAGAGTGACAGTGTGAATGCCCCCTCCTTTCCTCAGGTCAGGACAACTGTCAAGTTTCATGGACACTCCAGAGCCACCCTGGGCCCAGACTGAGGCTGCCACTGCCTAAAATAATTCCCTCACCTGGCTTCGTGCCCTGCCCTGCCCTGTCCCCCATTCCCTCCCAGTTTCTCCTCGGAGCCCTTCCTCGTACTTCACTCCCACACGACTCCTCATTTGCCATCTGCTTCTAGAAACCCTGAGCTGAGAGGCTCTTCATTTTATCCCAGATGACCTGAAGATGTAGTCTCTGGTGAAAAGTGTCACGGCCAAATCTCGTTGATTTAATATTTGCCTTTTGCTCTTCTGTTGGACCACGAAGAAGATTCCTGTATCATAAAGGAATAGTTTGCGAGGAACGTCTACTCTTCTTGGAACTCCAAACAAGAAGGGTTGTCTGGACAGAGGCTTTCACAGAAATGATTACATATTTTCCCTTTTCAGCTTTGTTATGATAAAACATTCAATCCTTTGACCGTCCAGAGTGATTCTCAGCACAAATTCGAGTTCCGTCCAGCTTCCCTGGAGATCTGTAACACTGGTATGGGTTCCTCTCTCGTGTTTTGCCCAGGCTGCCTGCCTCCACCTCTCCCCCAGTGGAGGCATTCTGAAGCCCAGACCATGGCCAGGCAGCCAGCAGCGTGTCTATGTCTGTCTACCCTACGTGCTGCCACAGGCTAAAGAAGCGTGACCAGTCCTTCCTGATTGTCATAGTTCTCCAACCTCTGGGGGAAGAACACGGTTCGTAACTCAGTGACGTAGGCTCCCTTTAGCCCTGCCTTGTGTGTCTAGCTTCATCTCCTTCACTCCCTGCCTTGTTTTCACTCGTCTTCCTATGAAATTGCCCATATTTCCCCCAACTCCACGTGACCCCACCTTGGCTTCCAGACGAATCCAGCCACAGCGATCATCACAGAGGTGGAGCTAGTCTTCCAGAATTCCACAGGAACTACAGCTGCCCTCCTGGTAGACCTGAAGCAGGAGCTGTGCCCTCACATCTGACCCAGTGGCTGAGTGTCATTTAAAACTGGTCAGTTGTTGGGTGGCTGTTGATAAACTCTGAATGGATGTTGCCTTTTAAGATAAACATCTTTGGTGAGGGGCCTCAGGACCCATTGCCTTGAAGCCATACTTTTCCCTTCTAGGGAGGAAATGCGCCATTCCGCCATTCCGATAGAAGAATTGTATTCACCCAATTAGAATCTGCATGTTTGTAACCCCACCCCCCCACAGACACAGGTAGGCAGAGATATCCATCTCTCCAGTCAGAAGGGAACTTACACAATCATCTGCTGGCCTAGCCCCTTGCTTTGTAGAGGGGAAAACAGACTCAGAAAAGTGACGAGACCGTTGGGGATCCTTTTACTATGACATGTATTGATTTGAGGCATTGAAAAAAGAAACTATACAAACAGTGGAGAAGGGCTTTTCTTACAACTCACCATGGTGGTCGGTCTACACCGAGGGATCAGTACAGCGGCATCAAAGGGCTATCCGATTCTGAGTCAGAAGTCAGACTATCTCCCTACACAGTTGCGTTGGGATGCCTATGGGTTTCAAAAGAAATTACTTATTCGTGTCTCATATAGAAGCTTAATTTAAATACCAATGCTCCTTATTTCACAAATGCAACAAAACTATGAGTAAGAGGATTTACACCCAAGACTGCTTTGTCATTGCCACTCAGTCAGGCCTTCACAAAGAGAGTAAATGAGAATTCAAGGCAAGCACTCAGATCATTTGAGTCAAAAATCCATGAATGTATTTTCTCCTGGGGAGAGAAGACAGCCAACTGTAACCAGTTACCCTAGAAAGTGATGATTGAATGGGAGGTGACCTGTAGAGCCACAGAGCCAGGAGGGCTCCGGGGACAGAGGATGTCACTGGGTCCCTATGGTCAAGCAGGTTCTCCTAGTGGTCAGGATTGCACTGGGTGAGCCAAGTCAGAGCTGACATGTAGACTCTAAATCAGAATTATGTAGCCCTGGTTTTTTTAATAATAAATAGGCATTGCTGCCATGTGGCAATACTTGCTATTTTGCTATGATGACAATCTACGGATATCTAAGATATGTCTGAAATTCTGAGTCTAAACAAAGATTTGTGGATTCCAAAATGGCATAAGCCATTCAGTATTCAACTGTTGACAACTTTCTAGGTGGATTCCATCCTGATGCGGAGACAAACTGGCCATATATGACACAGAAGATGCTTTCCTTTGCCCACGTCCACCCACCCCCCAGGGAGACAGATCCAGAAACACCCCTGTGTCACCTGGAATTAACAAGATCAAGTGATGAGAGTCATAGCAGCCCTCTCTCCTGCCGAGGTGATTCCTGGGGGAATCAGCAATGCTTTAGAGAGTAGATGTTTTAACCACCATTTAAGTAATGGTGGAGAAAGGGTTAACTCAGAAGGAAAGTCTGCGCAGAGACCCAGAAGCAAGTAGGGGAACTATCAAATGCAGGTGCCTGGACTGTGGGGCATAACCTTGCTCCTTTAGTCGAAACATGCACCTGTGCACGTGAACAGAATCATCTCGTGTCCGGAGAGCATGGATTGCTGGATTTTTTTTTTTTTTTTTTTTTGCCTTCATAAATTTAGGTATGTTACTGTGCATTCTGTTCAATTCAATTATAACCCCAAATAATGCAAAATGACTTCCTAAAGCATAAACTGTGGGTTTTAGATTCGTTAACCTGTATACTTCATGACAGTCATTAAAACTGAAAGACTTAGACTTCTGCCCTTTCGGCTCAGGAGGGAAATATCCACTGTGTGTTTGTCATCCCGAAATAAAGGGAGCGCCTTACTGGGAGGCACCCCCTCAACCTGTCCCAGTCAAACAGAGAGCCATACATAACTTCCCTTCTGGGGCTGTGGAACTCACATGTCCTCAGTGAATACAAACGAGGGACAAAAACCCTTTTGTGTCAGGGCTCCACAAATGTGGAATCAGTTACCAGTCGATTTAAGAACAATTGGGAGCTTTTCCTGTTTTAAGATGGAACTGAAACAATACCTCATGATGACTAGAAGTTGTTATAATTGTTTTAATTGATGTTATTCTTGCGTTATTTCGGTTTATTGTGTATTTATATGCATTTGCTTATCGCAGGTCAGGCTTGAAAATGGGCCTTCGGCTCCATTTACATACCCAGTTAACAAATCAGTCACGTCATGGATGTATGTTTCTCAGCCCCACTTGTTTATATCAGATGGGCCTGCCATATGTACTCTCCATACATTTCATGCCCACATGTTTATATCACACAGATAACCCATCTGAGATTGATTTCAACTTCACTTTTAAGTCCTTAGGACCAACACAGCAAATATGCATCTTGAAATACAAGCTGAAGTTGCTATTTTGCCATAGAAGAACAAAAAGACCTAATGTCTTTTTAACTCTTTGTTACGGATCTATTTAAAGTCCTGTTCCTGTGGCTTGTTACAAGAATTCGCTGGAGAAGAAAGTTGCCATCGGAATGCCGCAGTTCTCAGTTTCACACTAGGCCTGGCTCCTCCCACCCCCACCGTCCCCCCACCAGCACGAAAAGCAGAGAGATGGCATAAACAAAGCCGCAAAAACAATCACTCGCGGAGAAATGCGTCCTAACATCAAGCATTTAAATCACGGCTGATGGAGAAATGGCATGTTCAATTTACACTCTATTTAAAAATGATAAACATCTGTACACACATTCCTACCTGTCTTTCAGAGCCCTGCATCCCAAACATAGCAAAGAAACCAACAAACACACATGCGGAGATGAGAGTGTGTCTCTGTCTCGTCGAGTCCGTTTACAAACTTAGGAGCCACAAATACACATCTGGGAAGTGTGTTTTTCTCTGAGCTTCGTGATGCTGATGTGTTCATTCATACATAATCACAGCCATGTGGTCACTCTTGCTGCCAGGCCCCACCTTTGTCGCCCTCGCAGGGGTGTTCGCGGGGTAGGGAACACAACTGGGGGGACAAAAACAGGCTTCAGAGACCTGATTTTGTTGCAGATTATTTCATCATCCAAACGGGAAAGTCATCCCATACGATAGTAGCATTTGGAATTCGGAGGAATAAACATGGGTGAAGAACAGAGTTCCTTCTTCAGGGGATGGGCCCTTAGAAGTTGCCTGGCTCTTAGATGTCAGCAGATGAATAGCCGACTCTGAACATTGCCCAGGGTAGTGGCTTGTAAGCAAATCCTCCGGGGGGTAGAGGAAGGACGGCAGTGTGTAAAGAGTATGAAAAAAAACCTGAAAAAGCTATTAGGGTCCATTGTGTCATCCCAGCTGCTACACAGACACACTTAGTCCATGTGTCAAAAACGCTTACTAAGTTTTTCTCTTAGAGGAAAATAAGCCATAAGTACACAATAGCCTTTGTCTCTTTCAAAGGCTGTCTAATTCAAGGGCTCTGCACATCTGTATTGAAGGTACAACCGGTTCTGCACCTAAAGCTCTTCCTACGCTCCCCACGGCTCCCCTGGAGTATCTCTGGGCATCACACAAGCCACTGGCAGGGGCCCCGGAAAGCTCTGTGCTGGGCACCCAGGAAGATGCAGGGCAGGCCAGGCCCCATCATCCAGGGCCTTGAGAATGGCTCCTTGTTCCTTTCAACAGACACGTGCTCGCAGGACGCTCAGGAGTCCCATCATGCATTTCAGTTCATGCACTCACTGGATCCTAAGGACCCAAAGGCTCCGAGGGGGTCCAAATGCTTCAGTCACAGCTGGAGACGCCAATGAAGATGACCATTTTCAAACATTCGGGGCGGGACTGAAATGCATAGAAAGAGGTGAAATTATCTTAAGAAAAATAACCATCACTAGGGGAAGACAATAAAAACCATATGGGATAGAGGCTCATTCCATTGTAAAGACCGGAAGCGTCCTCAGGGACGATATGGGACCAACAAGGAATTCGAAGGACAAAGTAGTGGAATGATTTGTAGAAAATTGCTTAGGTCATGACCGGCTGACAGTGCCTGCGCCCAGGTCTCCGGACTCGCGGCATTCCCTACTACACCACACTCTTCTCCACACACATGGGTGCCCTCCCTCTACAGAAATAAGAATAGGGGGCCCCAGAAAGAATATATCACGTCAACTAAATTATATGCGAACCTGTTTATATACATTGAAACTCTGGGAAGAGTTTTAAAATACGTTGTATAATATAATATGTTGTAACATATTTATCAGTAAAAAGGTATGTAAATGATTCCATGTTACCCAAGACCTTTTCTTTTTCCACTCTAAGATTAGCCCACCGTACTATTTCAAGGCAGAGTTGAAACAACTAATCTATTGCAAGAAGTGGTTTTTCAAGATTCCCAAATGATTCCCCCTCCCTCTTTTTCAAGCCCATTGCCATTCAAATCACATCACAATAATATTCCGCATGATAAGTGTTCAGTTTGGGGGTGCCTGGCTCAGTGGGTTAAGAATCTGCCTTTGGCTCAGGTCAGAATCTCAGGGTACTGGGATCGAGCCCTACCTTGGGCTCCCTGCTCAGCAAGGAATCTGCTTCTCCCTCTGCCCCTCCTCCACCCCCACCCCCCATCCCCACTGCTTGTGCTCGCTCTCTGTCTCAAATAAATAAAATCTTCTGAAAAGAGTGTTCAGTTCAAATATCAAATTATTCCACTGCAGGCCTATGGCTGTCACCTAAAATTATGTATTTCTAATCATTCATTTGCTAGAATTCTTTGAATTCAGGGAATCAATCTTGCAGTGGAACACAAGTGTAGCATCACAAATGAGATATGCCAGCTTCAGACTTTGTGGTTGCGGTTTTATAACTGGCACAGAGGTGGCCACTGGCCGCGTCCGGGGATATAGAGAGGGAGTATAGCCACATTCTTTCTGGAAGGCATTGGTTTGTAAACAAATAACTTCAGTAGACTTTGTTTAAAAAAATAGAAGCAGTGGCTTAGTAAAAATTTAAAACAGACAGCACGGTGCTTTAAACACAACTAGTTGTTTTCATTGACATCAGTGGCAAAACAACCGCTAACACATAGTAACCATCTTCTTTTAAACAGATAATGCAATAACTAGGTGAGTGTTGTAAACTCAAACTCTGTGTCAGAGAAACCTGACTTAAGTAGCAAGATCAGGAGATGAGCCAGCTGGAGGGAAGCACGCTGCTCTTTTTTACCCCGATCTATGCACTAGACAGTTTTCCCTGCTCGCCATCGGGCCGCGCAAGGAGGGGATGGCTGTGGGTAGACTGGACTCCGTGGTAACTGGGAGACTGAACCTACTTGATGCTGGAGAGACGCTAAGTGCCAAGGATATAAAAATGCGTAACTGTGCTTGCCTTACAGTAGCTCACTGCCCTACGGGAAGGAGTACCAAGTATTTAAAACAAGTAACTGTAGCAGGTGAGATTTTACATCCAGGGGCCGGGGGCCATAGAAAGCATTAAAAACCTGTTACCTGAATCTTAACAGGTGGAAAAGTCTGTCTCAAAGAGGCTGAGTAGGAGGAAGGCACTTCGGGCAGAAATCATTACAGGTGAAGAATGGACACGGAAAAGACAGACATATTTATTGGATTGAAAGTTGATCGGTATGAAGTTTGGTTGGTTTTTGTTTTAATCTTTATGCTTTTGATATTTTCCAAGGGATATGCAGTAAACTTTTATCGTTTGTAGAATCAAAAGAGAAAAAGAGCTAATGCTCAAAAAATCAAGGTTGACAAGGGTGAGATGCTGCAAGAGTTTGGGCTTTTCTGGGTAGACAATGCGGAGTCAAGAGGGTTCTTAAACAGGGAACGTGGATGGTCAGTTTGCAATTTAGAAGGTGAATTTGGAGTCCGTGAGAACAAGAGGTAGACCGTGGTTATAATTCTGAAAAGGTATAAAGGATTTGGAATTGGCTAAATGTATAAATCAGAAATTAGAAACGTTTTATTTAATTTGTAATTCCCAGAGTAATTTCCATTGACTGCCTAAAATGTTCTTTTAAAAAATTCAAACGTCTTCTGATTCTGGTCTCAGAATTTCACATAGAGTTAGAATGTTAAATTATTAATGCTTAGTGATTATCTAGTGAAATAATCTAACGACTTCTTTTAAGAATACAAAACTCATCTTTCATTAATGTCAATTAAAAACATACAAAGCCAAGAAATACAACATCGAATTGTTTAAAGTATATTTCCTGGATTGTGTTCACTCAAAAACACTTCTCTACAGAAAAACTTGTGCTCAGTGATGGTGAAATGATCTTGGCCTGAGTGGTAATTTAGGCTCTATCTACCAGGAAATGTAAGCATACTTCCGAATAAAATGAAAGCTTGCCTTTAAACAATCAATTTAGAAATTCAGAATTCTTTTAAAGTATGTTACATTCACAAAGATATGCTCGTAAGATCGACATAGTGTAGTATTAGAGTGCTTTTATTTCTTATGAATGATTCCAATTTACTTGATTTTAATGCAGTTGAAAGAGTTTGGGATAAATACAAATGTATGAAAACCACAGGGATCTCTAAACCATTTCACTGATCTCACAATAGACAAGATATTGCATATCTAAAAACTCAAGATTATGGGAGGTTAAAAGAACATTTTGTAGCACCGTGATTTCAAGAGAAGTTAAGTTTGTAATGGCAACTAACCAGGGCTGCTGGTTTCTTGAATGGAGTAGGTGCAGTGTTGCAGAAGTAATATGCATCCCTTCCAGTGGAAGGAACTAAATGAGTCATTATGAAGATACTCATTACTGGCTGTTTCACTTAATGGCTCCATGAAAAGATGTATCAAGGGCTACAAACTTTGTGACCAATAAGAGAGTGGAGAAATAATGAGGTAAACTTGCCCAATCTTTAGGCAGATAAAATTCCAATAAGCCACAGTAGGGGGTGAGTGTTTGGGGTTGTACGTTCCTTGGTTCAGGTGCCAAGCGTTTTTCTAAAGCCTGATTGAAACCAGGAAATGACAGAGGGAGAGAGAGGGAGAGGGATAGAGAGAACCCACCAGCAATACAATTTTATTCCTTATAGAAAGCGTGTTTCAATGTTCTTGTCACATACTTGTTTAGACATTATTGAGTGTTATGTTTCTGTAAAACATTTCAAAGGTTGATGGAAGTTGTACATTTCACGAATTATGAAGTAGTACACTGAGCACTCTCTAATAACAGATGTAATAAATGTAATGCATGTATTTTGACGCTAATTTAAGAATACTGTTCCTTCTCTTGACACTGTAATGTAAAGATGCAGAATGTGAAACCCCTATGTATATAGATATATATCTGTCCCCATTCGCGTAGATCCCCACGTCTATGATGTAAGGGGAGAGAGGAGTAAATGACACACCAAGTTTTATACCCCAGAGAGGACTCGACTTGAAAATCCCAAACCCGTCCCAATTAATCACACATTAAATTCAACCTCAGCCATTTCTCGGCAATACTTCCAAATTTACAAACCCTCCCTCATCTTCTCTAACTTCTGTTAGTGCGAAAGCTCATCCTGATATTTAACCTAAGTCTGCCCCGCTCCAGTGTAAGCCTATTACTTCTTGTTTTGTCCCCATTGACTAATGAGAATAATTGGTCCCCATCCTCTTTATAATATCCCTTTATGTAGGAGGAAAAGAGTTATTATGTCTCCCTCAGGTCTTCTTTTCTGTAGATTGAATGTGTCCAGTTCTCTTAACCTTTTCTCATGGGTCACATTTTCTAAACCTTTTATCATTTCTGATGTTCCCTTCAGAGCTCCGTCTAATTTGTTCTGTCTGTGAAAGGCGGGATGCCCCAAACCAAGGCTCCAAGTGGAGCCTATCCAGCTCAAGTCAAACTGAATAATTGCGCAGCTTGCTTTAAACGTGAGCACCTCTTAACATAAACGGCTATAGTCCAACTTTTCTTGGCAGCCGGTCATATCTGCTGGCACTTTATTATGTTCTCCACTCAAACAGTGCACCTGGAGAGGAGACTGATTGCCTTTCCTCTGACGAGTTTTCAGACTCTTCTAAACAGAGATACACTTGCTGGACTATTTTCACTAACCGGACCCTTACTTGGGTAGCATGGTTTTTTCTAATAAAGCTCTTGTGGTTGAATACCAAAGTTTTGTTTTCCAAATTATATATTCAAGCAAATTTACCTGATGTGACTTAAAAAACAAACAAACACAAACTTGGTTTTTTTAGAGGAGCTTATGTTCACTGCAAAATTGAAACGAGAGTGCTCATTTATCCCCTGTCCTCACGCTCTCACAGCCTTCCCTGCTACGAGCATTTCCCCGCCAGAGAGGCACATTTGTTACAATCAATGAACTTGCGTCAGTAACATGCAACAGTCCATAGCTGACACTGGGGTTGCCTCTTGCTGTTGCACATTCTGTGGGTTTGGACAAATGAATGATGTATGTCTATTATGCATGCATAATACCTATATTATATGCATAGTTACATGTATTGGGACATGTATCATTCATTATAGCATCATACGGGTTGGTTTCACACCCCTGAAAACCTGGGCTCCCTCCTGCCTCCCAACCTGTTGCAACCATTGATCTAAAATGACTTTTGCCTTTTCCAAAATGTTACATGGTCAGAGTGCTACACTACGCAGCTTTTTCAGATGATATATTTTTTTAATTCTTTAAAACAAAAAACCCTCCATATTATTCTCAGTAGCCAGATCCACTCTGAATTCGTGCCCCACAGAATCTTCGAGTCTAATAAAATGGTTATTCTTAAGGACTGAGTTCTGGAATAATTTGCTACACAGTCATAGGTAATTGGAAACTTTGAAGAGATGTTGAGATTAGGTCTTTAGAACTGCTAGTTGGTACAACTTTCTCTAAGGATACATAGTACTAACCAGAAGCCAGAACAACTCCTATATAAACAGTATATCCCTGTTTGACTCCCCGGAATACCTGCAAAATTATTCCAATGATCGGAAATCAACAAACAAACAATGCAAGCAAAAGGGAGGGAGGAATACACTTTCTAATGGAATCCTTTCTTCCTTTCAGCAATCAACACTTACTTTGAGATAACTTAAGTACACATCTCATTTTCTAAAACCTTCTTCCACCAGTCTAAATGTTAGCAATTTGTTACAGCATGTCTCGGTCTTCAAAGACACGGATTCAGATTATCATCAACGGATCACCATTATATTTTCTCTCGCAGAAATTGCTTCTGTTGACACAATGTAATTAGCGTGCAAACAAAGAACAAAGTTCACATCTCAGGCCAGTAACACTGATTCTGCAGTTGGCAAATTCCACCTCTGAAAGCTGCCCTTGTTCTGCTTCTCCCTAATACCTTGTAAGACAGGATGAAAAGTTGGCAAATGGTATGCTGTGATGTTTTTCATCAGAGAGTGAACTTTCTGCGGTCCCTTCCTCTTTCCTTCTCACAGAATGTTGCAAGCCCAGGTAATCACTGCTCCTCTGCAGAGATTCCGAGAAAGGGCTCCTGTTTCACTTTCTTATCACATCAGATGATTCCTCAGAAAGATTTCTCTACTCTTTCCTTCATTTAGAGCTGAAAATATGCTACAAAGCCAGGCAAGGCGGAAACAGCTTCTTCTTTCTGTCTGGTTTGAGTGTAGTGAGGTTTTGGTTTTCTAAGCAATGGAATCCCTTTTCCGCCTTTCTTGTTCTTTCTTTTCCTTTTGCAGACGTGTATCTTCAGTGCATTGGTGTAACTGAGCTAAATGCCAAGAGAGCTCCCTGCTGTGCGCCGCCCTCCACCTGCCTCCCCTCCCCTGGCCATAGAGATGGGAGCTATTTAATTTTGGAAATGACATTTCTTTACAGTCCTTCTAAGATAGCAATTTATGTCAATCATCCAGGATCTCCCTCTGCCAGTAACAATGTCAATGGACTTGAATTTCCTATTGACTTTGGGGTGAGAGGGCTATCTCTTTGACTCCTCCGAGCGGTACTTTTCACTACTGTATAGAAAAGTTTACTTCCCAAGGAACTTTCCTTCTGCTCTCAGACCTAATCTAACCTTCCTTTTATAGTCTTAGAGAAAAAGGGAAAATTCTGCACAATGTCTCATTGCCAGGAAGCATGGGTTTAGTTGGCTTAACTCCATCTGAGGGTCGTATGGTTTTATCCCATAAAAACTTGGATATAACTCAGGGAAGGGATTGACGTGACTGGAGTACCCAAAGTTCGTGATATCAGTGCATTGTTGCTTCCTAGGAGTAGCTGTGAAAATTCACCTGAAAACAGTCCTACCTGTATGAGTTTCTAAAAAGCGCTAGGCTCGCACAAATAAAACAATGTGTCTCTTTATTAGTATTGTGAAATTTACAGAAAATGTGTATGTGTCACAGGGCTGGAGGAGGATTAGATTTCAATTCATATTGTTCCTCCCAAATGCATAATCGGAATTCTTTTGTGTGTCACTCAGACAAATCAAACGTGTGTATCTGAAGGACACAGGGTACAATTTTATTGTTAAGATGAACAATAGGTATATGATAAAAAAAAAAAAAAACACCCTTGTATAGTGTCTACTTTCCTCCACTCTATGTGAATATGTTGATGACCTGAATATTTTTATTTTATAGATAGTTTACAAATTCTACTTTGAAATGGTAAGAAAAGTTATTGTCATCCAGAATGAGATGATGTTTTCTTTTTTTTTAATATTTTTTTATTATATTATGTTAGTCACCATACAGTACATCCCTGGTTTTTGATGTAAAGTTCGACGATTCATTAGTTGCGTATAACACCCAGTGCACCATGCAATACGTGCCTTCCTTACTACCCATCACCAGCCTATCCCATTCCCCCGCCCCCCTCCCCTCTGAAGCCCGCAGTTTGTTTCTCAGAATAAATGTGAGATCAGGTTAGAAAGGTGAATGGTAGGATTCTATTACCAATAAGCCACATTTTGTTCTCCTATGGGAATGATGTGTGTTTTAGAAGTAATGATTGCTTTTTCGTTTGTGGGGTGTGTGCGTGTACGTGTGTGTGAATTCAAAGAGCATTTAAACTCAGGCGAAGCTTTGGCAATGCCATATTACTCAGATCTATCTCTTTTCTGTCTTCAAAAAGAAAGCATTCTGAAGACCAAATCTTCAGAAATTCCCTTTCCTTGAGGCTGCTGGAAATTCCTTGTCTCATTCTTGAACAAATGCTACATGTCCCTCTATGGATTCATCGAATGTGTTCTTAATGCCAAAGTGGTTAATCCGTGTTTGATTTTTCCCTTTAAAATTTTGGTTTGGGGGTTTAGGGTGGCAAGTAAAAATTCAACCTCCTTTCCCTCCTGGTTCAGAATGCATGAAGAATTAAGACACAGGAGACAGAAAAGAAAATGAAAGTATCAGCCATATTACTACCAAAACTGATTGAAGAATTTGGTTTAGGTATGTACCAGTTTGGTGATTTTACCATCTGATTGTGGTCCTCCATGGGCAAATCCTGTTCTTCTAAGCTTGACCTTGTAAGCTTAGGTCAAGCACAGACCTAAAGATATTGACTTGGTGCACAGGTGTGTCCAAGAGAGCAGGCTACAGGGAACCCAGCACACTCGGATTGTTTTCTCTAACTCGCTGTTCACATAAAGTCACTCCTACCCAACCAGAAAGGAGTGAAGTTGGGACAGATTTAAACTGGAAGACTTTCTTCTGTATTTTTCTCTTCTGGAAAGTAAAACAACCACCTCCTTCTCCGTATGGAAACCCTAGGATTGGGTAGTTTCTTCTTGACATCTGAAATCTACTCAAACATCACTGGGGAATAATATCTAGATCAAATCGTGTGGGTACCACGCTTCTCAGCATGTCTGCCCACTATAAGCTCTCAATTAGTGTTCTTTTATTGTTGTTATAATGTACCATTGTCAGGGGCGCCTGGGTGGCTCAGTGAGTTGAGTGTCTGCCTTAGGGTCAGGTCGTGATCCCAGGGTCCAGGGATCAAGCCCCACATTGGGCTCTCTGCTCAGTAGGGAGTCTGTCTCTCCTTCTCCCTCTGTCCCTCCCCCAGCTTGTGCTCTCTCTCTTTCTCTCTCACTCTCACTCTCTCAAATAAATAAATAAAATATTTTGAAAAACTCTTACTATTGTCACCTATAAAAGTCAACAGCACCTTCATATTCCAAAGACAAAATATCCTTTTCTAAATAAAATAAAATAATCTACTTGGCACTTTGAAAATGATGCTAAACTTTTTAGAAATAGCTATTATCCCTTTAATAGGAACTGTTACAGATTCCTGTTAATGAATACTGAGAAACACACCAGCACAGCATTGAAACCTCTACTTCTTCTACCTTAGTCCTCTCCTCCTTGATTCATTGTTTTCATGGACCCTAAGTACATACCATTTAATAACATTTAATTAGTTACCATCAACTAAAGACAGACCACAAAGACTCCTCTTTTGGCCAACGTTTCTGGAATTAACCACTGGAAGGGTCTGGGTATGGAATTAACCACTGGAAGGGTCTGGGTATGATGTATGCACACTGCTTCTCTCTTGACCAGTGTATGCGCCCATAAGGTCGTTGAAGGGATAACTGTGTGGAGTCTGGAGCTCAGTCGTGGTGACTCAACAAAGGTATGATGAGGCTGCATGGAGAAAAAGCTGGCATTGCCCCAGCGGCATTCCCAATGAACATATATCCCATACGCACGCGGACATGATAAATAATTGTACTATTACCAAGAATGTTCCAAATACTGTATTGACTCCATTACGTGATGGAGTCACTGTACATGCCTTATAAGAAAAGTATCATCACCTTTACGCTACAGATGCACAAACTGGGTCTTCTAGAACAGAAGCGACCTCCTGAGGATGCAAGAGTAGTAAGTAATACAGCTGGTTCGAGCTCATGCCTTGTAACACAAAATCAGGCTTTATTTCTCTTTAACACCAAGATTGCCTTCTTTAAAGGGCAAAAATGCTCAGAGGTTTTTGGTGGGCTTTTTTTAAATCTCGTTTTTTTTACTAAATATGTGTTATGCTTTACGATGAGCTAGGTACTGGGATAGCCTGAAGATAAAGCTACATCCTGGACGATTACAATCCTGCAGGGCACAGTAAGTACTGAGAAGGGGTAAGGACGAGGCAGGCCATGGAGAAGCACCTACAGGGGCCATGGGCTTTGTCAGGGCTCTTGGTATTCAGAAAAGGCCAGTACTATACTGTCTCCACTGTCATCTGAATCCTTTCAGGACAAAGATGTATATCCAGCTGGGTCCACCCATCTTTAATCTGGGTTGGATTGGTGTCCATGTCCAGTGAGTTTAATGAAAGAAGTCTTAAGAAATTACAGTCAAAGTTTAAATTCATGTAAATCATATGTAAGATCTTTGGAAGTTGATTAGCACCCGATAACACCAGATAATGAATTCCTTGGATAGTTGGAAATTAATGATAACTTTTAGAGCAAATTGGGACAATAAATTGGAGAAGCCTTTTTTGGGAAGACGGTCATTTCATCCCTCTAGAATAATTTTCATTCATGTAGGAATTCTTGGTTCCAGCTTTCTGAATGTGATCTGGGGTATGGGCATTGTTTGGGCATTGCAGTTCTTTTGTAAAGGTGATTTGGCCAAGCAAAATCCCAGGCAAATTCTGTTTCAAATTCCCTTGGCCTCCACAGAAGCCATCAATTTAAGCTACCTTCTGTCTGGATTTCCCCTGCCAACAATTTGCTGCTTGATCATTGTTTCCAATTGCTAAAGTGACCCTTAACTATGGCTACTAGAGAATTCCCTGGTTCCCACAAAGCAATGGAGAAATCCTAGACCAGTGGGATTTTTTTATATTAGTCTCGTGCCCCTTGCAAATACTCAGGGAGCTGCATTTTCTCTTGCCCTAAATAGGCACTCTTTGAAACGCTGATGATGGGAGTGACATCAGAGCAGGCGGTGACACAGCAAAGACAAGCTGCTGTCTATAAAGATCTACTTGTCCCCCTAAAGGCTGTTCTCTACAGTGCCAGAAAATAGCTTTTATAGCTTTAGTCCACCACCCAGAATGTTTTGGGGGGCTAGAATAGTCAGAAAAGGATATAACCTATTTCTGGGCATTAGTTTAGGTATGGTATCTGAAAAACTAAGCCCTTTGCTTTATAAAAATAACACCTCCAAGTTGACACTCAATGAGAAAACTTTGACTCTTGTAGCAAGAATGAAAAAGAATAATTCTGAGAAGGGACTACAAGGTTTGGTCATTTTTGCACCTGGGCTCTCGTTGCTCTACCCTGTTCTCTCTCTTTGGTTTCTCATCTACTTAGCAGGTCTTGGAAGAATCCTCTAGATGGCCCCCCAAAGTCTGGGATTTCGCGTCAATGAAGAACAGGAGAGACACTGGTTTGGGTTGTCACTGTTTCAGCTTCTCAGGGAGAGAGTTCAGATACATTTATTTATGGTAGACGTGTATGGAAGCATTTACTCATTGGAGAATATCTTCATTCTTTTGACATCTTCCGTATATCAGGAACCATTAAAACTCTGGGGGGCCCCTCTGTTCTCTGAGAGCACCTGATAGCACCAAGGGAACAGAAGTGCAAGCATATAATTGAAATACAACGTATTTCAATGGTTCAAAAATACAAAGAAGAAAAACAGTGTGATAATGCTTAAAATCCAGATACAAACCAACCCTTAGGACAGAACATCTCAATGAGCAACCAGCTTCCTGGGGAATCAGGCCATGCTTCAGTGAGTGTGATATTTGAGCTGCAGGTGAAATGTGTTTCTCATCCACAGACTCACTTTAGCTGAAAAAAAGGAAAGGCATTGGAAGTGGGTTTTTTTCAGTTAATTCAGATAAATTCATGTCTATATAACTGGGGTCGATATACAACATACCACAGAACCAAAAGTTATAGGTGGAAAATATGACAGACAAGCTCTTTTCTGTTATGTAAATTTTATATTTAGTAGAAAACCATAGAGCTTAAATATTTAAAAGCCTTATTTGACTTTCCCAAACCAAAGGTGTTTGCTTCTTAAGACCGTTAATCATTCACAAACATGAGTTCCGAATACATAGTAGATGCCTGTTTAGTCAGAATCCAAATTGAGGAGCTAAAAAAGGAGCCATTAAAAACGTATTCTATGATTTCGTTAATAGAAAACATTTACTAACTGATGTCAAAGATTTATTATTAAAATTAAAATCTCCATGTTTTTTCATAGGAGCAAGACAACACCGCATTAACGTTAAAAATCATGAAATTTGGAAGACCTTAAGGAACGTAAAGTTCAGTTCGTGGACTGTTATTGCTAAATGTTTTTTACTAAACGCAAATTCCCTGAAAACTTATTACTTTGGCGTTTTAGAGACAGTAATTGAGCAGAGATAATAAGTAACTCTCCCCTCCAAATGTTTCACCCAGAATCTCCCCATCTTAGGTAAAGAATACTCAATTCTTTCCATTGTTCAGGCAAAAAATGTGCACTCCTTACTCTATCTATTTTCCAGTGCAGGAATTATCTTTGCTTACTGTGCAATTTACATATTTATCTTGATTGTCCGTGTCCCCCGGTAGAATATCGTCACCACATAAGCTAAGTTTGGGTCTCTTTCCTTCACTGAGTTATCTCTAAACCAACTGCTGGAATATAGGAAGTGCCCCTATTTGTTGAATCGGAATAACTTACTGTCATCTTACTGCCTCTACTCCTTTCCCTCAACTGCTTCTTGAACCCATTCATGCACCACCTTCTCTGGGGTCCCCTGGATTACTGCTCACGTCTTCTTGGACTCCTTTGCCAATTCATTTTCCTCCTTCCACTTAGAAGTGGGATCATTTCTTATGCCTCCTCCCTCTTTCCTTCTCACTCCCTCAGTGACTCATCCAGCCCCAAGGTTGAAAACACTAACTCTATGCTATAAACCCTCAAATTTATACCTTCGGGTCAGACCTTTCTGCTCATATGCAGAATTGTGTCAAACTACTCATTTTCACATGGTTGTCTAATCGGCATCTCAATTTTAATATGCTCCAAGTTGAACGCTACCTGTTTCCCAAGATACACGTATCCTGCGCTCCCCGTCTTAGGTAATGGCAACTCATACTTCCAGTTGCCCAAGCCAAAAATCTTCAATGATCCTTAATGTCTCTCTTTTTCTCGCAACACCTGTCTGTTGCTTATATCTGCCAAATATGCCCACTATCCGACCATCTTAAGCACTTACCACCTTGAACCAAGCCTCCATTCTCTCTTTCCTGAATTATTGCTTTTCAGTTGGTTTCTAATTATTCTCCAACCTGCATCAAGATGACCCTTGTAAATCATAAATCATCCAGTCACCTGATCTCTCTGCTCAAAACTCTCCAGTGTCTTCCAGTCCTGATCAATATTACATCCAATGTCTCTACCATGACCCATGAGGCCTCAGTGCTCCAGCACACCAATGCCCCTCAGTTCTCCATGCCCCTCACTCCTCTCCTCTGTCTAGTTAACACCACCCTCCTTGCTGTTCCTCACGTATGCTCCCACCTCAGAGCCCTTGTCCATGCTATTCCCTCTGCCTGAGATGCTTTTCTGCCACATATATTCAGGGCTTATTCCCTCACTTTTTTCAAGTCTCTCCTCAAATATCACCTTATGTGAGAGGTCTTCTCTGGTAGCTCAATATAAAAATAGCATCCAGCCCTCCCCAACCCCTTTTATCATTCTGTAGTCTTCATAGTTTTTACATGAGTAACTCTGTCATATTTATTCATTTACATCTGTCAATGTACAATGTAATCCCCTTGAAAGCTGGAGATTTTTCTATATTATTCGCAGAAAAGTGCCTGGCATATGCACAAATAGCTTTTAATAAGTTAACACTATTTTTCTGAAATCATTTTTATCAAAATGAAGTTTATTCCTTCCTGGGAAATAATAGCCCTGTCAAAAATAGCGTGTTATCCCGATCTCACACTATATGTATAAACTTTCTCGAAAGGAATCAAAGACCTAAAGGGAAGAGCTAAACGTATAAAAGTCATAAAGAAAACATAAGAGTAAGTCTCTGTGACCTTGGATTTGGCAATGGTTTCTAATATATGACACCAAAAAGTACAAGCAACCAAATAAAAAACAGAGGAACTGGACTTCACGAAAATTAAAAACTTCTGTGTTTCAAAGGAAACCATCAAGATGGTAAGAAGACAACACGCTGAATAGGAGAAAATATTTGCAAATCATATACTTGCTAAAAGCCCTATCTAGAATATGTATATAAAATAAAGAAGACTTATATGTAGATGACAAAAAGACAAATAACTTAATTTAAAAATAGGCAAATGATCTCAGTAGAGACGTCAAAAAAAAAATATATATATATATATATAAATGACCAGTAAGTACATGAAAAGATGTTCAACATCATTAGTCATTAAGGAATTTCAGTCAAAACTACAACCAGATACCCTTTTACACTCACTAGCATAGTTAAAATGAAAATTAACAACAACAACAAAAAAAAAAAACAGGGGCCCCTGGGTGGCTCAGTCATTAAGCCTCTGCCTTCAGCTCAGGGCGTGATCCCGGCATTCCAGGATCGAGCCCCGCATCAGGCTCCTCCACTGGGAGCCTGCTTCTTCCTCTCCCACTCCCCCTGCTTGTGTTCTCTCTCTCACTGGCTGTCTCTCTCTCTCTGTCAAATAAATAAAATAAAATCTTTAAAAAAAAACAGATAATAGTATGTATTGGAACAAATGTGAAGAAACTGAAAACTTTGTACACCACAGATGAGAATGTAATGTGAATTTTGAAAAACAGTCTGGCAGCTCCTCAAAAGACTAAACCAAGAATGACCATACACAGGTAACTCCATTCCAAGGCACATAACCAATAGAAATGAGACCTTCTGTCCGCACAAAAGTTGTGCATGAAGGTTCATAGCAGCATTCCTCATAATAGCCGAAGAGTGGAACCAACACAAGGGTCCATCAACTAATGAATGGATAAATAAAATCTATTTAATGGAATATCATTCATCAACAAAAAGTATCAATATGCCCTACCACAGGAATAAACCTTAAAATAAACATTATGCTAAGTGAAAGAAACCAGTCACAAATGATTACACACTGCATGATTCCATTTTTATGAAATATCCAGGATGGTAATTCTATGGAGACAGAAGTGGATCACTGGTTGTCTAGGGTGGGGGGTAGGGGTAGGAATGAGAGAATTGGGGGTGACAGCTAGAATGTAGAGTTTCTTTTGGGCTGATGAAAATGTCCTAAAATGGATTCTGATGACGGCTGCACAATTCTGTGAATATCTAAAGATCTGTATTATTTATTCGTTTTCTTGCCTGTCTTCCTCAGAGTGTGAATTTCATAAGAATAGGTTCTTTGTGCTGTTCACCACTGTTTCTTTCCAGTAGAGCCGAGAACGTGTCAGGTATACACTGGATACTCAATAAACATATGTGGAATATACTCTAGTGACAACATTGTTAAAAAGACTAGCAAGTGAAGATTGTTAGCAGAGCATGTAACAGGTGCCTGACATAAGTAACATGGCAGGAGCAGAATTTGGATTTTTCTTGAACAGCACAAATATTTTAGATTAAATAATTAAATTCATTGGAAAATGTTGTTTTTAAGAGGTTTCTTTGATAACCAAGAGTTTACTGCATTATTAAAATGTTTTAATGAAGTGTCCTCTCATAGAAATTGTTTCATCTAAACACTGGAGTCTCATCTTAATTTTAACTTTGCTAATTAAGTTATACAAAACAGATATGCAGAAGGGATTTCAATGAAGGCCAACAGCAGTTTCTGCTTGGTATACAATATACATTTGATTCTTCTGACATGTTTTAATGACTTTGTAGATAACCAGCCAAATCAGACTGATTATATAATCCAGTGTTAATAATTATCTTCCTGAATTTATAGCCAATTTTCTAAGGAATCCAACTATCAGAGAAACATCTGTTTGTCCCTCTTCTGTGATTTGTGTCTTGCTTTTAATTTCACTACTGAAACTAAAATACCATTTAAACTACTTTTTAATTCAAAATTCAAAATTCCACATTGCTCACGCAATAGAATATTGGACTCTCTTACCTAACGTAATGCTACAGGGCTATTTATAGATGAGGCACTATCTGAAAGCTATAAAAAGGGTTATTCCCAGGCAGCTGCCTTGAAAAAAAAGAAACAAATACTAAAATAGCTGGTAAAGTTTGGGAATTGATCACAAGGTCAAAATACAAATATATATTTACCACCTAAAGTATCCTACACAGGTCTTTATTGAGCTCACGGATAGATAGATAGATAGATAGATAGATAGATAGATGATAGATAGATATTTTTTTTCTCTCAATAATCCCCAAACTCAAGTCACTTGAATTGCATTTACTTATTTTACAGCAAATATCTCATTGTCCCATTTGGTCCCAGGCAAGAGTAAATTTCTTCCTATTCTTCCAAGAAAGGTACTTTAAAAATGTATGTATAGGGGTGCCTGGGTGGATCAGTCAGTTAGGCATCAGACTCTTGATTTTGGCTCAGGTCATGATCTCATGATCGTGGGATCAAGCCCCGCGTCAGGCTCCACGCCTAGTGCAGAGAGGGCTTGAAACTCTCTCATTCCCTCTTCCTCTGCCCCTCCCCCCCACTTGTGTGCTCCCAAATAAATACATAAAATCTTCAAAACAAATGAAAATAAAAATATATGTATAATTATCACACAAAAGAGAAGTTACATTAAACTGTATCTAACTGCCAGTAACAAATGGGTCATTAATTGTTGAAAGAAATAGGGACTTTATTTAAAAATACTTCGCAGATGTGACATGGCTTATTTAAAAGCACACATTTTTCTTTATTAAATGTACAATAATTGAGAGTGACACAATCAAAAACACTTTCGTGGCTTAGCAGTAATATAAAACTGACTATTTCAAATGAAATGGCTGTGCAGAAAGCAAGCTGTGTTTTGGGTTTCTCCTCTCCCTCTAGGGTTGTCTAGTAAAGGAAATATTTTTACCTGGGCTTCGGGAAATGGTGGTCTGGCCAATGGTCTCTGGGGTGCCTGCAGATGCACGAATAGTATTTACTTGTGGGTGACGGCGCCTCCATTACCGCCCGGGGACGAACTCTCCTCCAGCCCACACTCACCAAAGATGTCCTGGAAGGATCTGGACAGAAACTTGAGGAAGAAGGAGGAAGCATAAAACAGATTCAAAGGAGAACTCCAATTCCAATCACTGAGTGTTCATAAATTCCAGGACTGGAAGAGATCGTATTCGTAGGGCCCGTAGAGTTACTCCCCAACCTGACCAAAAACCCACATGAGGCCAAACGAGAAGTATCTTCTATTTTTTAAACTTTTGCAAGCAAGTATGTCTTCCAAACATTAATAATCATTCCCTGTCTGGTGCACATCTGCTGTGATGCTTCAGATTAAATTTGATGCTTACTTAAATTTGAAAGGACTTACTAAGTCACCCCCATGTATCTTTCCCTTTGGGTTTAATACTGTTTGACAACCAAACCCTGTCCCTTTTGCTTGAAGCCCAGAACCCCCTGAAGCCCCGTGAAGGACTTCAGTTCACATCCTTCTTGCAACACTGGAAAGATTTCTCCAAACCTCTTCTAAAGGTTTACACCCACATTCCAAATTTTAAAATAAAGCCATTTTTTTTAAGATTTTTTTTTTTTTTTTTTTTTCTGAGAGAGAGAGAGAGATCCCCTGTGTCTGGGAGGTTGGGGAGGGGCAGAGGGAGAAGGAGAGGGAAAGACAGAATCTGAAGCAGTCTCAGCATCACTAATGTCTGGATCTCACAACCCTGAGACCATGACCCAAGCCCAAACCAAGTGTCCAATGCTCAAAAGACTGAGCCACCCAGGCACTCCAAAATGAAGCCATTTTTAACCCAGTCTTGGTTTCCTTTTCCATCCTAGGCATGTTAAAAGCAATGGGTCTGTCATCTATCTCAGTGTTCCTGCAAGGAGGATGGTGACTTTGGCTGGCAGACTTCCACTACCCGTGGCTTCTCGGCTGTCCAGTGGATGCCCCTCCCCCAAGCCAAGACACTTACCGCTGGGCTGCCTCCATCCTTGCATTTTTGCCGCCATACGCCTTGCAGTTAGCTGCCTTGCCTTCTCCCATGATGACTTGCCTCTTCCAACTCAGCAAATACTTTTATGCGTATTGTTCTTTTTTCATTTCCCTTGTACATGCTTTTCATCACGGTCTTTACTGTGCCTACAACTAGGCGAGAAAAAAACTGCAGCAAGAATAAAAAATAAAATTGGAAACAGAATCACTTCTTCCTTCAACTCGTAGAAATGGAAAATGAAAATAGTAGGGATTTCAGAAGGGAAAAAAAAACCTCATAAAATGCCCTGGTGTCAGGGGTGTGCTCTGGGGAGGGTGGGGTGTGATGGATTTCCCTACCTTCTAAGTTACTCCAAATTCTAAATTACATGTATGCTCACCTTGACGGAGTGCTTCCTTATTCATCAAAATTATGCATTTTCCCTCTTAAACCAGAACAATGGCTTGGGCCATGAACATTTGGGGGGGGGGGTCTTATATTAATGTTGCTATACCAACATTTGAAAGTTATGAGATCTACAATATTTTGGTGATTTTGTTTCATACAAGCAGCACACAGCTATACCTTTTTAAAAACATCACTGTTCTAGGACCAATCTTGTAATAAAGGAGTTTAATCTACAAACATTTCCTGCAATTACGGATATAGTTGGAACTAGCTTTACTGCAATTCTTTTTCATTATACCTTTTTCCCCTTTATTTCCAATCCTGATTTCCGCTTGTTTGATAAATTTTCTATACTTCGTTTCTTCATTTACATCAGAAAACTAACTGTCAATGTTTTTCACAAGATCCTATGGTTATTTGGTGTCTCTATTCTCCTTCTGAAAAGCACAGGGGTCACATTATGCCCTGAATGGTACCCCTCACTCCTCAGTCCCGTCTGTCCATCGCTGTGTGTGTGTGTCTCTCTCTCTGTGTCTCTCATTACCCCTCTGTCTTGTTACTGGTGTTGAAGAGTTTTTGTTTTATCTTTCAGACCAAAAAGAAAAGAGTTGTGTATTTTGTTACATTTAATTGTGTTATCAGTTTTACTATTACTTCTCTGTTCTATGTTGTATTTATTTTTCTCCTTGCTGAAGGACTTCAACAGGAATTTTTTCAGTGAGGCCTGGAAGTAGTAAACTCTGTCTTCATATTTCTGAATTTTTTAATAAGTTAGTTGGGTATAGAATTCAAGGTGGATGGCCCTGGATATATTTATCCATTGTCTTCTGGTATGATTTACTAGACGTGAGGTGTCTGCCGTCAAAGACTTTTGTGTCACCTGTCCTTTCTCTCCGGTGGGCTCTTTTATAATACGCTGTCACACTACGATATATCTAAATGTGGATTTCTTTTCTCTTTCTTTTCTGTTTTTGATTCTTTATTTGAAAGGAATTTTTAATATAAGAACATATATCTTGAATCAAAGTTGGGAACTTTTCAGCTATTACTTCATCTAATTTACTTCTCCACTATTCCTTCTAGGTCTTTTTCCTGGAGTCCTATTAGACCTGTGTTATAGCCTTTTGACCTAATCCCCCATACATTTACAAGTTTATAATTTTATACGTGTATTTCTTCATGATATATTTTATGGAGATACAATTAGTTTTAAGTGTATAATATAGTGATTTGATACATGTACATATTGTGAAATGATCACCACGATAAGCCTAGTTGACATCCATCCCCTCACAGAATAAAACACATTTTTTTTCTTGTGATGAAACTTTTAATATCTACTCCTTTAGCAACTTTCAAATATGCAATACAGTATGATTAACTATAGTCATTGTGCTGTTCTTTACACCTCCAGGACTTACTTATCTTATAACTGGAAGTTTGTAACTCTGGGTATATAGCTTTGTGTCTTTTTAGAATAGATATACAGAAAGAACGTCTATTTATCTATATACGAATATAGAGATAAGAAAGAGACAGACAGTCAGGCATATTCTGGGTGAAGTCCTCAGTACTATCTGACTTGTCTAATTCCCTTGTGACTGTGCCCAGTCTAGAATTCACCTGGTCACTTTTGTATTTTATATGAATTACTTTTTTTTTATTTCCAAGATTTCCAACTTGTTATTTTATGCTCCTGTCTTTTGCGACTTATTTATTATTCTTGTTACAGGTGCTGTTCCTTCATTTATCTCATTGATGATTCTTAAGCATTTTTAAGGTCATTTTCAAAATTTTCTGTTACTTTGTCTATAGTGTATTTTTGACATTTGGGCGCTCTCCGCATTGGAAGTCTTTAATACACTTCGAAATTTTGACCTGTAGCCTCATCGGTGAAATGTTTCATTTTGTCGTGTGCATTTCTCTCTCTTTCTGCACTCATTCCTTGGCTAGAGCTCTTTCTAGTCATTCTTCCATATCCCAAGGGTCTTGACTCCAGAACCAGGGGTTACAGTGGTCACAGAGGTTTCTTGCATTGCAGTGACACCGAGAACACACAGTCAGGGAACAGCTTGCTCAGTTCCTGATGACAAAATGGGATCTATGTCATCCTCCTTTCTGGACACACAAGTTCACATAGGCCATGCTCCCTGACAGCACAAGCAACAGGTTTTTCCCATCTTCTTTCACCAACCATGTTTTCAAACATTAATCCCAATTTCCTGCCCCCAACTTCTTTGAAGCATCTTGGGGCCCTGCTACTCACAGTAGAAAATTTCCATTCATTCCCACATACTTCCAGACCTGAAACCCAACAGGTATGCCCATTGGCCTCAGCACTTTGCATTTACTTTTCTTTGTTAGTCTACTGAGAGAATATTATCTTGTTATTGGGCAGTTTTCTCTTCTAGCATTTTTTCCTCTTGCTGATAGAATTGCATCTGGGTGGCTTCCGTGGCAGAGGAGTCAAGAGTCAGTCTTCTGCAGTCAGTCTTCTGCAGTCAGTCTTCTGGGGCCACATCTCAGCCTGACCACGTACCACCTGTATACAGTTGGGCAAATTACTCAGTCTCTGTCTTACTTTCCTCACCTATGAAATGGAAATATTTATTACTGCGAAGAATAAATGACATGACACACACAAAACATGAAAACAATGCATAGTCCTTGCATGTTAGTCATGATGTGAAGAACACAATTAGGCCGTAGTTTTGATAAAGAAGTGTAATATTGCATATTTTTAAAGAACATCTTGTTAAAGAAAGCACAAAAGAAAACAATTGCTAGTGAAAATGCTATTAATTACCTGATATTTATTCTTTCAGAATTTTTCTAATGCATGATAAATATGTAATTTTTATAGAATGGTATCATTCTGTACATACCTTGCATATAATCTGATTGTGTTGCTTAGCAATATATTATGAGCTTATTCCTGTGTGAATAATATTCTATAATAAAACTAAAATAATATTCTATAATAAGACTAACATATCAATAACACTGTACTGGATATTTTTGGTCATACAAATCAGAACATTTCAGGCAATATTTTTTTGAAAAGTGGCATAACAGGATCTGTTCCAAGACTTATGAAACATACTGACAAATTATCTTGCAAAAAACTTTTCACTTTATATCTCAATCCAAATGTAGGAGTATCATATATATTTTTAATGTAGACAGATTTAATTGGCACTAGCTGCTTATAACATTTTAGAGCAATATCAAGCCTACTTTTCTGTCCAGTGAATCTATGTTGAGCTATCTTGTTCTACTGACAACTTACTTTTCAGTTTCAGCACTAAGTCTGATGTGTTCCTCTGTTTCTAAAATTTCTATGTTGAAATCCTAACTTCAAATCATCATAATTTTATTTATAGAAGTATTAAAATGCGTTAGTGGATTCTGTCTGAATATCATAATCTTCGTTCTGTAAAAATGTAAAACTGATTTTCAGAAGAAGTTGAACTATGTATTTTAATTCCTTTTTTTTTCAGAGAACATATTCTTTAAGATGTCACACTTTCAAAATTTGAGATTTGTTTTATGGTCTAACAGATGACCAACCTTGGTGAACATTCTATACCCACTTGAAAACTCTATGTATTCTGCAGCTGCTGAGAGCTGTGTTGTATAAGTGTCAATTAGATCAAGGTTGTTGATGGTATTATTTACATCTTCTATACCCTTACTGGTTTTTCTAGTTCTGGAAGATGACTGATTACAGTAGAAAGGAGTATTACATCTGCCATTATGACTGCAATGATTCATATCTCCTTCTAGTTCTGAGAGCTTTATTCAGAAACCGTATTTTTAAGACATCATAATTATTATGTATACATTATTAATAAGCATATTAGTAATCATGTACATAATAATAATTCAGTATGTAATATGATTATGTCATCCAGATGTACTGACCCTTTTATCATGATTGAAATATCTCTTTACCTCTGCTAACATCCTTTTCTTAAAGTCTACTTTTGTCTTAATATAGACAAGCCAGTTTCTTATGATTAGCATTTGCACAATATACCTTTTTCTATCCTTTAACTTTAAATTCATTTGTGTCTTTGCACTTTAAGTGTGTCTCTTATAGACAACATATAGCAGAGTATAGCTTTTTTTTTATCAAACCCTATAATCTCTCCCTTTTAATTGTAGTATTTTATTCATTTACACTTAATGTAGTCATAGATATGGTTGTATTTTGGTTTGTGGTTTTGCTCTTTGTTTATATTTATCTCATCTGTTTTTTATTTCTCTCTCCTTTCCTGCCTTCTTTTAAAATAACTGAATATTTCTAGTATTCCATTTTGATCCTTATATTGGCTTTTTTTAATCTATGCTTCTTTGCATTTTTTATTGGATGCTTTAGGAATTACCACGTGTCCCTTTAGGTTAAAAAATTCACCTGAGTTAATATTGTATGGCTTTGCATAAAATATAAGAACCTTGAAAAAGTATCATTTCATTTATACCCCTTTGTTCTTGCTATAATATCAGTTATATCAACAACCACCATAAAGCCCTCAACAGAGTTATGACTATTGCTTTGAATAGACGTATGTCTCAAATAAAATTAAGAGAAGAAAATAAATCTACATATATGGTCTCCTATGTTTCCCACCTACTTGTCTTTTTTAGTGGTCTTCATTTCTTTTGTTTTTCCCCTTTGGCCTGAGGCATGTCCTGTAGCTTCCCTTGCAACATAGTTCAGCTAGTAATGAATTTTCTCAGCTTCTTTAATTTAAAATGTTTGACTTCATCTTGAGTTTTGAAGGATAAGTTCCCTGATCATAGAATTTTGACTGACATATTTTTTTCTTTCATCATTTTAAAGATATGGTTCATTTGTATTGAGTTTGCTTTGTTTGGGTTTTGGCCTTCATTTTTTCTGATGAGAAGTCAGTCATCATTTTTGTCATTTCTCCTTTTATGTTATATGTTGTTCTTCTCCAACTGATTGCATGATTTTCTCTTGATCTTTGGTTTTACCCCTTGTTTCCGTTTGACTCTCTTTTTGTCTTGGGATTCATTGAGATTCTTTGGTGGTACACCAAATTTGGGAAGATTTTAGCCATTATTTCTTAAAATATATTTTCTTCCCATTTTGTCTGTCCTCTCCTCTGAAACTCCAATTACACGTGTTAGAATACTTGATATGGTCCCACAGACCTCTCAGGCTGTGATCATTTTCTTTCAGTCAAGTTTCTCTCTGTTTTTTGGTTGGATAATTTCTACTGATGTACCTTCAAGTTCACTAACTTTTCCTTTAGTCTTATTCACTCTGCTCTTAAACCCATCCAGTGACTTATTTTCTCTGTTACTATAGTTTATAATTGCAGAATTTCCATTTAGTTACTCTGTAAAGTTCTATTTCTCTGCTGGTATTCCATGCATCTTAATTTATTATGAGTATATTTGCCTTTATGCCCTTGGCTATTTATAATAGCTGTTTTATTTTTATTTTTATTTTTTTAAAGATTTTATTTATTTATTCGACAGAGATAGAGACAGCCAGCGAGAGAGGGAACACAAGCAGGGGGAGTGGGAGAGGAAGAAGCAGGCTCATAGCAGAAGAGCCTGATGTAGGGCTCGATCCCAGATCGCCGGGATCACGCCCTGAGCCGAAGGCAGACGCTTAACTGCTGTGCCACCCAGGCGCCCCTATAATAGCTGTTTTAAAGCCCTTGCCTGCTAATTATAACATCTGAGTTACTTCAAGGTGACTTTCTATTGACTGATTTTGTTTTTCCTGATATGGGTCATGTTTTCCTATTTCATAGCACATGTAGTGATTTTAAAGATTTTGATACTGGACATTAAAAATAGTAGGTTAGGGGCGCCTGGGTGGCACAGCAGTTAAGCATCTGCCTTCGGCTCAGGGCGTGATCCCGGCGTTCTGGGATCGAGCCCCACATCAGGCTCCTCCACTATGAGCCTGCTTCTTCCTCTCCCACTCCCCCTGCCTGTGTTCCCTCTCTCGCTGGCTGTCTCTATCTCTGTCAAATAAATAAATAAAATCTTTAAAAAATAAAAAAATAAAAATAGTAGGTTATTGAGGCTCTGGATTCTGTAACGATCCTCTAAAGAATGACTTTTGCAAGAGAAGGCTGTTAATCTAGCTGGACTCAGGCTGTAAACTCTGTCTCCCATGTGGTGTGTAGCAGCTAAAATTTCTACTTAATTATTTCAGCTTCCTTTGATGCTTTTCTGTTGTACTTACAAAGCCTCCCACTGTATGTTGTTTGCTAGGGATCTAAGGATCTGGGAAAAGTTTTTACACAGATTTGGAGTTCACCTACTTTGCAACTCTCACCTGCAAGGATTTATCCCCTAACTTTTCGGCTGCTTGACCAGCCCCAAAACTGTGTCCTGAAGTCTTAAGCCAACAAAGCAACCAGAACCATATTCCAATTAGGGAGTGTCCTTGAAAAGGCCACAAACTTCCCATCTCACCTGTTGTAATCCACCTTTCAAAGTCAGACCCCTCTCCATGAAGTCTCCACCTGCTCTGTGTCTCTCAAAAGGAACTTCAGATTTTTTGGGCTTTCTGTGTGTGTCTACTTTTTGTTCTGATCTTACATAGTTATCCCTAGAAGGGTTAACCTACCAAACAACTTCACAATTCCGAAAAGCTCTAAATTATACCGTGTATTTTAAATGGTTTATTTCTACAAGCAAAGGATATGTCTATGTAATTCAAATAATCCACAATTTTAAATTCTACCATCTCTGAACATCAAAAACATCAGTCAATCTTGAGATCAACCAAAATAAAAGAGAAAAAGAAAAGGCAAACATGAACTCTGAGCAGTTAGCACTAGGAAAACTCAAGAATGTGTTTCCTTCTTCAGCCTAGAGTTGCAGGAATACAGCAATGCCCAAGTAGTAATAAATAGCAGATAAAAAAAAATCTATTTTCATTTTGAAAAAATAACTTCATAATTTCATTAGAATGTGAAATTTCTCCCATTTTCTAATTAAAAATCTAGTGCAGTTCTGTCCAATAGAATTCTCTGTCTAGTGCAGCTCTGTCCAAAAGAAATGTTTTATCTATGTCTTATGTGATAGCCACAAGCCACAGGTCACTGGTGGGCACTTAAAATGTGGCCAATGCTACTAAAAAAATGAATTTTTTATTATACTTAATTTTAAATAATGGAAATGTAAATAGCCACACATGGCTAATGTGTGAGGCTCTGAGCTATCTAGGAACAGTGCAAATGAAACAAACAAGAGCAGTAGAAGTCATTCATGAAATAATAGAAAGTATTTTAATGTGGCTTAATAAGTCAAAGAAATAAAGAACTCAATGTTTTATAATATAAAAATATTTAATTATCCCTCACTATACCATTTTCTCCTAAAACATTACATAGCATTTATACTGCTGCTGTTTCAGAACCATAGTTTTAGGACCAAAGAGCAAATGACCAAAAAGAAACACGACAAAGTGAATTTATTACTAAATTAAACATTTTATCATGTAGATTATGTAATAATTATGGCCCCCAAGTCAAGTTGAAACTCACCTGTAGTACACTTGATTTATTATGTTAAATATGTTTGTAAAATAGAGTCACATCTTCCATGGAGGTAGGGATTTCAGCTAAAGTAAAAAGCACCCTTGAAAAAAAAATTCCTTTATAGCCACCATAAAATGAAGCATAGTACTAACTCACAATAAATTCAGACTATTTTTTTCTCCCAGACTGGAATAGATCATTGTTCCAGAGGCTGAACAACGGACAGTATGATGGTCTAATATTTAGATGCAGTGCTATGTGAATAGCATTTCTTACACTTAGGCTCCCAGAATCCCATGCAAAGAGAGGTATCTTGCTCTGAGATACAGATACTGTGGCCATTTAAAGAGCCAACACACCTCTCATCATACTGTTACCCCATGGCAATGCTCAAGTGGAAGAGGAGACAGGGGACATTGCCCCAGATTATTATAACTCTTTCTCCTGCTCTCTCTCTTTCTCTTTCCCTCCCTGTGTTCATCATAATTCCTCTCAGAAATTCACGTACTTGAATTTGAGCAAGGTAAGTGTGCCTACGAAACGCCATTCTTTTTAATGCCTTTGGGGGAAATTATCAGTAAAACTTGATAGAAACCAAAGTTTTTGACCTTTAATGTTTATGTTTCAGTTACCCAGAAAATCCAAACTGCCTCCTCCTTTAACCATACTAGATAATTAAGGCTTTACACTATTCTTGGATTCACAGGGAAAACAGAGCAAAAATGTTAGATCATCTCTCAGCGCAAACAATTACCATCCAGAAGGACTGACCAATTGGAGGCACATCCTAATTAAGGTATCAGCATGAATTGTCTGCCATGCTTCTGGTCTTAGAGTACAATTAATCTGACATGTTTCCCCTCTGTGTATGTCCATTCTAGTGCCTATTGGAATTATCAGAGTTACCCAAATGATGCAGTTACTAACATGCTATCGCAGAAATAAATAGAAGCCTTGATTACCATTAGTCACCTGTTTAGGGAAGTCTTGATGTATGATAAAATAGTTCCAAATACGTTAGGAGGATAGAATACAAACTTTATCTATAATTTCATTATGTTTAACCCATTCTAAATAGTGGTGTGTGATATCTGTTTTTAAAAGACTATCACATGAATGCTTTCCCCTCCATGACCGACTTACTTTTTCAATTTTTCCTTGTGGAACTAACAGCGATAAACTAACAGCACCACATGTACCAAGTGCTTTACACGACGTAGAAAGTCATGACCTTGGCCTTCAGAAAAACACCGTTACTCTTCATGCATGAGTCCTTTTGAATCTTAAATTGAACCCTCTACCAAAAGTACTTCCCTACATTGACTAGAACTGGTTGGTTGACTGTATTATTTGATAAGAAGAGTTGCGTTTTTATTTGAGGATGGGATGATTTTTCACTTTGAATTATTGCTTGGTTTTCTTCCCATACAATTCCATTTTGAGCCACTTGTGCATGCAAATTGCCTTATTTATTACCCAAAGATCAGAGTCCTATCGTTTGTATGTTTTCTCTATTCCTTCAATGTTATGTGACTTATCCCCATAAACTGATTTTCTGACTTCCGACTCTCCTTTGTTTCTACCTATTAGTCATTTTGCTTTTCTATCTCTCCAGAGTTAGATTGCCGTAGTGCCACATTTGAAACATGTTGCTTTCACTTCCCCTGTTATCATCCATAGTCTGAGATCCTATATATTCAGAAAATTGCTTTCTATTGTTGACCTGCCTTTTTTCCACAAGTCTTCTGTGATAGGACTTGTTCACCCGGCAGTTAAAATGCAGTGAGTAACTGGAGAAGAGTCTTCTAGAATCAGAACGGTTCCTCTCACCCAGCCCCTCTACAGAGTGTTTCTGCTCTGGGGAAAGGCTTGGGTTCCTGCCCAGTTTGTTCCGACCATCACGTGGCCCCTGCTCTTTGCACGCAGACCGAGCCTGTGGACGAGGATGTGGAAGTTCCGTGTTAGTGAGGACCCTGCAGTGGTTTCTGAATCACACTGGATGTTTCTGCAAAGTCAAGTGTATCTTTATTTTCAAGTCTTTTTTTTTTAAGAACTCAAAAGATGTTTTGATGTGTTATCTTACATATCTCCTACTTCTCTCTTTGAGGAGAGAGCGAGGGTGATATGCACATGTAAATAATGCAAATAATGTCCTATCACAGCTGAAAAATTCATCATTTCCCTTCCACATTCTTTCTCTGTCGAAGTCATCTGGAAAGATAACTTTTGCTAAAGGAGGCCACTAAAATTAGTCAATTGAGCCAATGGATATACTTTTTTTAAAAGATTTTATTTATTTATTTGTCAGAGAGAAAGAGAACACAAGTAGGGGGAGCAGCAGGCAGAGGGAGAGGGAGAAGCAGACTCCCCCCCACCCAACACGCCCTCCGAACAAGCAGCCCAATGCGGGACTCGATCCCAGGACCCTGGGATCATGACCTGAGCCGAAGGCAGACGCTTAACCCACTGAGCCACCGAGGAGTCCCCAGTGGATATACTTTTGAATGCCCACTGGAAGCCAGGGCGCGGAGTAAAACAGCACGTGGACATTGCCTAAGTTATTCACAGGCATGCCATGAACAGGAGAAAGGCACAAGGAAAGTGCTGGAATCAAACACCCTCTGTCATTGTTTTGCAGTAAGCATCAAAAGATCAGACCACAAGTCTAGGAGTCCAGACACTATCTCTTCAAGGGAGTCCGGTGACCTACACTCACTCCCTAAGCAGTCAAGCTGATGAGGATTCTGGGACCTTTATAAGAAAATCAGAAGAGAATCCCTCATCCTCCAATTCCACAAATAGCAACAAGGCTTAAGGATCTTTAGACCTGTGTCTGTAGCACAAAAATGCAGTGAAAACTCAATATCATCAGAGTTGGTTTTTCTGAGAATTGCAGCTCAGCTACATGACTCGTTATCTCTAACTCCTGATAATTACTTAGCCTCCCAGAATTGGTTTCCCCATAGCATTGCTATAAAGATTAAATGAGATAGTGCTTATGACCTGCGCAGGCCAGGAGCCTGATAAATGAGTATTGTTCCTGCAGGTGGTGTTGGGAGGACCAATGGCGGCTTCACTTCTACTATGCAGGCAAAAGGCTCGAGTCCCGGGGACCCAGAAGTTGTAAAGTGCAAAGTGACAATGGGCTTTTTATACCTTGTCTCAAACAAGCCAGAAGCACTTGGTGCTTTGCCTGGCAGGGCACAGAGTTCAACTGTGAAACTGGGATGGGATCCAGAAGGTGAGCTAGAGGTGGGGGAGGGGCAGAAGGCAGATTTTGACAAAGGGAAGCATAATGCAAAGCTGGGGAGAGCGGCAGCCAGAACTCCTTAGAGGGGAGAACATCCTGACCGGCAGACGATATCTCCGCTTGTTACCTATTCCCTGAGAGCTTGTCACCAACGCGTGAGTTCCAGACCAACGGTCTACTGGGTGGTCAGTGGAGCTCAGGCCCTCTCCCTTTGTTGCTTGGGCCGACTGAGGAGTACCGGACCTTTACTGGGGGAAGGCTCCATGTGGTCGAGGCTAAGAGGACGGGTGGAGCCTTCCCTACAGGTAACAAGACTATAGCAAAGCCATTGTATAAAGGCGTGTAAATGATTCTAGGTGTTTCCATAGCTCCCATGTCAAAGACCTCTGAGAATCATCATGGCTGGCGGGTTATTTGTGTAACAGTCCTCAGGAAGGAGCCGACAGGATTACACACAGTGAGCCAGCAGGGACCGTGCAGGAGAGCTGCATTAAACCATTCTCCTCTAGCCCCGCAATTCCTCCGTCTTCCGCAGACCTGGGTCTGGCCAAGGTCATGTGGGTTCACCTGCATTTCCCCATCGTGACTACTGTCTTTTCATTAAAGCTTGAAATCATTTTTTACTAAGCTAACGATAAGAAAAGCAATGGTTCAGAGCCCAGAAAACAAAGTCAAGTCAAGAGGACGGCAAATATTTAAATGTAAGTCATAGTTAGATATTTGAAGCCAAGTAATGTGCTAGCAAAACATTTCTTGTTGTTCCTTAATTAAGCAGAGATGCAGAGAGGCCATAAAATAAGCTATCTTGCGGTCTACTTTTTCTTGGATAGAGAAAAAGCTCTTAGGCGCCAAGTCTCCCTAGTCTAGAAGTGTCATGTCAATGAAGTTAACTGTGGAGAACAAAGTATTTTAACTTCAAATTGTCATTCAAGAAAGAATTTTGAGTACTCCTTTAAAAAAATTGGCAGTTGTCATTTAATATATGATGTGATCTAAAAGCATATTATTTTTTAATGTTACCTAGGAGATTTCATCAGCTTCATGACACTCTTAATCTTTGGTATAATTGTCTAAATTGATAGAACATCTTTTATTAAACTGATAGAGGCACATCCTGCCCTTTCATAAGTCAGGTAAACAGGTGTGATTATTCAGGGCTCTGACTTCTCACTTCTTTTGTCTCCCCACTTCTTTTTCCCCAACCCTCCTAAAACTTTCTGATCATGATAAAAGTGGCACTGTGTTAAAAGATAAGAAGCAGCCAAATTATCTTCTCCCTGACCTTTATAGTTTCCAGAACAAGTAGTTTCTGTTAGCAGCACGGTTCAAGCTTTTTCTTACAAAGGATACCTGGCATTGCGCGGTAAGAAAAATATTTATTGTTCCTGATAAGGAAAGTTATTAAGCCTTCATCTTTGCTCAGAAAAGCATTTCACCAAAATAAAGTTGGGGAATATTTCAGAACTCCTGAGGAAAAATCTGAAAGAAAAGAAAGAAAAAAATCCCGTAAGTCACATTTCCTTCTGGTACTCAGCGAGCTTTAGAACTTCGACTCTTCTTGTCGCAACAAGTAAGATCGGTTTCAAGGATCATTCTTGGCAGCCTTTCCAGACAAGCGGCACATCAACACTGCTGAAGTTTAACGTGTTAAAAGTAAGTTTTGTCAAAAGGATGATTGGGAGAAGAAGATGGACGGAACACCGACACGGAGTTGAAATTCATCTAGTCCGTGAACCGGACTTGACCCTTGAAAGCCGGCTGCTGCTGAGACTGAGCCTTTCAAATTCTGTTGTCATCTCCTTCTGAACCCAAATCTGTGTGTTTTCATTAAACGCGTTTTCATGAACCGTGTTTGTTCAGAGAGGCAGGGCGCGTTCAAAGGCTCATCCACTGGTGGTCAGCTGCCTTCATCAGTTTTTTCCTGGGGCTTCAAAACAAACAAGCGTGCTCTATGGATCCTTGCAAGTTGCACAGTCCGTGACAATACAACCCTGTTGTCACTAATTCGTGGGGACGGAATGTCCATGAAGGCGAAGTTATAATAAAAAACCTCCTCCCTGTTACCGAAAAAGTGGGGGGGTTGCTTCTGCACTGTATCGGACTGGCTGGAGGCACGGGGTATAGTCAGGGAAAAGGCACAGAGTGTATCGAGCCACGTACATTTACAAAAGGAAGCGTACATTTACAAATAATAAGATTCATTAAAGAAAATAATAGAAGAGGCAGTAATAGTCATTAACTCTAGAATTCATAACTTCAGATTTCTCGTTCACAATAAGCTTTGTGGCATGCCACAGTTTTTAATAGCCTAGAAGCTTTTTAAAATTCTTTTCTTAAAAGATGACTGGCTCGGAATGCTAGAATATTCAAGTACACAGAAAAGACTGGCTTTACTGACCATTTCTTTGTGTTTGGGTATATATTTCTGTATGGCATAATATTTCCACTTGCACTGGTTTCCTGGCATGAAAATGTTTATTGCGCTCATTAGCTAAGAGGGTATCGGCACTGGTCCAATGAACACAGATCTGCCTTCTGATTTCAGCCATTAAATTGCAATGGGATTCACAGGCTTAACATTGTGGGTGTGAGGATAATAAAATGGAACTCCATCTTTAGCCCAGTTACCATGGATGCAGTTAAAGGTCATGGTGCCAGCTGCTAACTAAGTTGCCTTTTGAGCTGTGTTTCCCCTCCTTGCTCTGTGTTTTCCAGCACTTCCGTTCCTTTAGGTTGTCACCGCATACCTCCACCTGCTTTGGTGACACACTAACCTCTTCTTTAAAAACGACAGGCTCCCTCTTTCCAAGACAATGGTTGCCATGGATCTCCTCTTTCATTTATGTATTATAGATACGATATAGAATCAGAAGGTAAAGGCCTTCATAAAAATACAAATTGCTGTTGCTTCAGCATCCTGAATTACTTTCTCATTTTCTGCACAGCACTCTGCATTCCCAACCCCAGCCCCCAAAAAGTATAGTAAATTCCCATCTTCGTTCAAACTGGTAATGGGTTCAGGCACTGATGCATTCACAACGTGAAACATCAACTTCCTCTTCATTCGGCCCAAAGTCCTAGGAGTTAATTCCCTGTACTGCATGAGGTGTCAGGGTAATTACCGCTGATCAGCGCTGTTTCCCCGCGCGCTGCCCAGCTTCGCGGGCCCCCTGTTCACTGAGGCACCACCACCACGGGATCGCAGCGCCTTCATTCAGCCAAGCTTCTTAATCGAAAGCGTTTGGACAATGTCGGATTTTCAAAGAGAAGTGGGGGGGAAAAATTAAAAGTAGCCAAGCAAAATAAAGTGCGTGGTAAGAAACCTGAATGCTCTACAAAATATTTCCTGATGTCAACACTTCGTTTCAATAGATTTTAAAACTCCCATTCATTCCCAAAAGAAGGTCCTGTGAGCCTTTCCTTGGGCAACCTAACTATACGATCACATTTTGAAATATTTGGGGGAAAGTGCAACTTAAAAAAACCACACACACACACACACTTTGGGAAAGTTTATTGTTTTTTGTTCTATTTAGATATGTCTCAACTCCATGGAGCTATATAAGCCAGAATACAAAGAAACTTACCCCAAAAATGTTGTGCCCCTCTGTTTTAAACATACATTTATATAACTTGTCATTTCATAAAAATAAATTAAGTATTATATGAGCCAAATGTTTCAATTCCACACAAGAGTGGTTTCTGGGACTCCTGGCAGAATGCCACTATATTCATTTTTATTTCAAACACAATGTGAAGTCTTTAATTTTAATATACTTTGTAACTATAATGGTTATAAGGCATATACTGTATTAATTCATCCTCATCTTTTTCTGGTCCTGGGCAGATTTCACTGAGGAACAGAAAGATTCATTGATTTCATGTATCTTACATACTTTAAAATATCTTAGAAGGAAGCTGGTGGCTGGGGGGGAGGGGTGCAGAGTAGGGAGAAAGGATTCGGAGCTGGGCACTCAGAGCTCAGTGCCCTAAATGCTGCCACTGGCTTTGGCATATTATCCTTCCACATCCCTGGTCCCCGAGTTCAAGTGAGGGCCAGATAGAAAGGCCAGCCGAGCAGTGGAAAGGGGAGTGGACGCCCCATCTGCCGCCTGGGGCTCCTCCCCAGCCCCTGAGCCCCTGGGCACCTCCCTCAGGAGCCATCTTTCAGCCTCTGGCAGTCTGAAGGGAGGGAGAGGAGTAGCAGTCAGCTGATAGGAGCCTCTCTGTAAGTGCCCCATGTGATGGCAGCGTGGTCGTGGGCCAAATTCATCCCCACGGCTCCTTTATCCTCTGGAACTCCACTAGCCAACAGTCAGAGAAGGAGCAGGGACAGGAACACTGGGAGATCCCAGCCCCGTTTAATGGGAGACAGTCTGCCAGAAAAAGGGGAGGCTGATGCCCAGTGAGAGGCACCAGAGTGGCAACGACAAATACATATGTAAATCTATTACTCCCCAGGGATAGTCCCGAGGTCTCAGAGCGACCTCGGCAGCAGAGTGGTATTTCTTCATTAAAGGGGCTGGTGGAGGGGGCGGCAGAGAGAAGTCATTTTCCTAAGCCCTGTGACCGTCTTCTTGGGGACACCAGGAAAAATCACGTTTCCAGCGCTCAGGGAGACTTGAGCTGTCCTCTTCCTCTGCACACTTCTAATCAGAGAATTTCCTCCTGTGCCTTGTTTACTGTTGATATTTTCTGGCTGATTGGAGAGGAATGACATTTTGACAATTTACTGTAGCAGTAAGCACTGTACAAACAAAAGGTGCTGATGAAAACTGGAACCCATTATTATGTAAATGACAGCTGAGTAACACAGACTCTGTCTCCCAGTCACCATCATTGAGACCAGTTTTACTCAATGATAATAATTTTCATGATTGCAGACTTCAGAGTGATCAGAAATCTGCTTTAGCTGTTGCATTTATCTACTGCTGGTACTTGACCCTTAATTAAATTCTGAAACTTTTTTATATAATAAAGTAAAATACAGCTGACACTTCCGTTCAAACAAAGAGGCTCAGACACAGAGCTACCAAATAAGACAGAGGTATTTCAGACTTACCTCTCTGTATTTATAGTAAACATGGATTGTACAGTGTATTTTGAAAGCGAGCTTAAAGTCGAAAATGCAGATGTGTGTTTTCAAGTAATTTCAATTCGGTACTTCGGCACTGCTCTCCTTAAATGATTCTAAATCTCTGCGAGCTCATCTTGGACACGTCATAATAAAAAAATCTGTTTGAAAGACATGTAAATGTGCTCTGAAAATAAGTTCCGTGGATTCTTTAAATCATCCGTCTTAATATCTAGACTATTCAAAGCGAGTCTTCAGAACTATGCCACTTATTAAGATCTACACAGCTTGGGGAGCCTGCATTGAGTTTTGTAAAGGAATATTTTCTTCATAAATTTGTTCTTGTCTTAAAAGGAGAAAGCCAAGGCAAATTTTAAAGCAGCGTTTTGGCTTCAATGAAAAATTGATTGGCTAAAACAGATGTCAAAGTGAAAATACAAAGAGCCAGGCGTTATGCAGGTATCAGCTGTTTTTTTAAGGACGGCTGACGGTGGAAGACACTTCGGCTAATGTGTTCTTATTCTCTTGAAATCCTGCTAATGCTCCCGGGCATTTATTTACCTTGGAGTTCCCTCACTCTCCCGGGGTTGTTGGGGCGGGGGGGAGATCTTCATTTTGAATATGTTAATAAGTAAAAGTCAGCTCAAAGGGGGCAATTGTAGGAGGCTGTTTGTAGTATTTCCTTAGATATAACCCTTTCTAGCCAGGCGGCTCCCAGAGCCAATGAGCTAAGAAGGTAATTACTTAAGTGGATTTCACGAAGAGTAGAAAGATGATTGTGCCACATTAAATAACAATTGTGTCCTTAATGATGTGTTGGGCTATAATGCAAACATCCCTCCGCCATCTCTGGTCGGGGCTCCAGCGTACCTTTCTAATGACTCCCGGGGCTCTCTGTCCCCTTGCCACGACTAGGGGCTTTCAGAGCCTATGTAAACACCAAGTGAGCTGGTATATTTTTTTAGACCGCAGCGCCTGCAGCTGCGTGGTCATTGATAAATTGGCTATGAATTGCTGAAATACTTCATATGAATATAAACATTGTTGTAGCTTTGTAGCTTGGAAAAAGGAAGAAAGGAATAAACTTGACAGAGGAGACTGTATATCCAGAGCACAACCTTCCAGAAGGTTCGCTCTCTGTCAAGGCCCCATTTACAGGAAAACCAGCATGATGGTCCCAAAAAGTGTGAGGGGGATGGGAACGCAGTTTGAGAAACTGAAGAAAGTCTGGTTTCGCATTTGGGTGTTTCTCTGCTACGGCTTCAGGAGATAACGTTACAGCATATTTGATTTTATTTCTTTGGAATATAGAGTGTTCTGAGCCTCTGTATCCACTCCGCTTTCTGTAGAGACACCAATGAAGGGCCACCGTAATAAATATATCCAATATCTGAATTAGGATTCACATGAGATGTTACCTAGCCTTAGAGGAAGAATTTTCACAGTGATGTAAACTTGAGAGAGAGGGGAGAGAGAGAGGGGGGAAAAAAAAACATGAAAAGGATAATTAGCCCATGGCTATAAATTTTCTTGACTGCTCTTGGATGCTATTATAATGACTATTTCCCCTATAGCCCATAATAGTAGCTCTTTGTAGACATGCACATTGAATCTTTATAAGATCATTTATTTCCTGATGTTAAAATTAATAAATCTGATTTCAAATGATACGATTCAAATGAAAGGCACAAAAATGCAATAAACGATTCCAGCGGGAGAAAGTACTGAGCACTAAACCCTCTTTGATTAGCAATGTACCCATTTCATAGAATGAAGAATAAGATTCTTAAGGTCAGGAAATCTGAAACTCGCTGTAGGTTAAATATATTGTGGGAGTTGAGATGAGCGAATCTCTTACCTCTCACCATTTGTGTTTGTTGTTTGCTTTATTCCAGGAACGAAGACATCTGGATCAGAACGGATTATTGAAATGGACACGGGAAACCTTGACCTATAATTCATGTTGAAAGACACGGTGTTATGGTTCCTAGATCAGACTTTGGGGATAACTCTCGCAATTTCAGATTCCGTGATCATGACTGAAATGCCTGTGATGTGCCAAGGACCTCACTTTGCAGATAGAAGATCACGATCCCTGAGCATGAGAAGGAAGAAGAGAAGGCCACCGTTACTGGGTCCTGTATACGAACCCACCAGGCAGTGCCTTACCTGATGCTTCCTTCCTGTTCCCAGTTGTCTGAGAGAGAATATCGGACCCCACAAGAAGCTGCATAACTCCCCCCCCACACACTTTCCCAGAGCCTGGGTCTACCCAGGTCGGACTGACTCCAAAGCAAGACTTGTTTACAGCATGGATGTGATCCAAGGAGTAAGAAAGACTGGTCAACGCTGAAGTCCAGTTACAATAATCGAGCCTTGACCGAGCTCTGCAGGCAGCTGGAGGAGGAAGCAATGCAACAAGACGAATGGTAACAGAAGCCACCGCTCATCTCCAACCTCCCTTCCTACACCAAGTACGAGCCCTCTATAAGCTTATGTGAGCTATATAAGCTGCTTATCGAGCTGCTCGTACCGGACACCGAGTAGTCTCATTATTCAGTAAGTGTTTCCCCCTGAACTCTACACAGTTCAGTATGTTGTGCCCATTTTACAGATGAGAAAAATAAATCGCATAAAATAAAGTATTTGTCTGAAGCTATGATAAGTGAATTACAAGCTGGCAATGGGAGAAAAGCCATAGACTCTTCCATTGGTGGTAATGGGTACCTGCTTCCTCGCCTGCCTTCCTTCATCACCACGTTGGATTCTGAGTTAGGCTCCCTGCATTTGCCTGCCCTAATCATTTCAGAGACCTTCTCAGCTGGGAGGAAGGAACCCAGTGTGATACAGAAAACACGAACTGCCGTGGAACGGTTTGGACACCCCTTTTCTTAAAGGGGAACTCCATCTGAATAATAACTAATTATTTAAAGCTTCTTAGGGGCCACACTCTTCCAAGTGTTTGATGTATATTAACTTCTCAAAATCGCCTTACAAGGTAGGCATTATTACATTCACTCCCATTTTATAGATGAGAAAATGATCCATCAGCATGAGGGACTTAGCATGAGGCCATGTAGCTGGAGTGGAGGGTCAGGAGCTGACCCAGGGTGGCTTTCCTGGGTCTGGCCCACTGAATCACACTGTCTCCAGCAAAAGCAAGGAAGGCCGCTCAGAGGAAACCCTCCCAGACCATGGGCAGCGTGGAGGTTACAAACGTTGATTAAAACCCTATTGTGAATGGGCTGAAGTATTTATTCCTTTTAATACCTATCTGGACACTTTTATTTTCTCATGATGCGTGGACAGAATTCAAGTTAATGTCCACACAATTTGCCATCTACCCTCAGATCGAAATACAATAAAATACGGACATGGTCGCAGTGACGTCCACACTTGTACATATCATATTTAATGTGTTTCTGTATTATAGCTAAAATTTATCATCGAACATTTTGATGCCAATGAGCCAATTCATATGAAAGATCTTTGCAAAAAAAAATTATTCTCAAAGCACTTCAGGAAGAGACATAAAAGTAATAATAAAATATCAGAGGAAGATATAAAATGATTTGGGGTGAAGTTATAAATGATAGCACTCGCTCAAAACATTTGAGATTGCAAACTTTTCCATCCTTGAGTGATTTCTGAATTTCTCCTGTAGTGCTATGCACTTTTCTTAGTCAACATTGGGGGCTGGCCTAGTGTCCCTTGCAATTTCCAGGGCATGTGACAATGTTCCTTCTCCTTCTCCACCAAAGAGGAACCATGGCTTTCTGCCTCTTTCCCACAAAGCCTTTCAGACTGAGACGCTGCGGAGATCACGCCTTGCCTTCAGAACAAGGCTGGTGACTAGCTACTGTATGCCTTCGGCCCCTTAGGGTGGTATATAGAACCTTCCCAAGAAAAGCACAGGGTCCATATGATGTTGTCTGTTCACATACGACTAGGGGTTGTAATATATACATACACATTTTAATACATATTTACTGAGCTGCCAGTCTGTACCCCACATCGAGCACGCCCTGGCTCTCCCTGGAGCATGCATGGAGATTGCAGAACAGCCCTCTTTCTGACTACAGAGTGAGAGACCCTCACTCGCCTGAGGGTCCCTGAGGGCCCCTGAGGGCTTATGTGGCGATGAGCCAGCTCAGAATGCAAACCGGAGCCCCGAACTACGTCTAGGCCACTTTACTTCCTTGCACAGTGAATGGTGGTCTCTGGTTTCCAAGCTTATGGAGTTTGTGTGTGTGCGTGCGTGTGTGTGTGTGTGTGTGTGTGGCGGGGATGGGGGTGGGGTGGCGGTGTCTAAAGGGACCAACAGGTGGGAAAGAAGGGAATAAAGCCAGACTAGGCAAACAGAGAGGCTGGGCCGCCTTGAAGTGTCCGCAAACTCCCAGCTGACCTCGGGGAGCTCTGGAGCAAGTATGTCCCTTCAAACTTGTCCCAAGGTGGAGCAAGGGGCTCGGGCTTTTTAAACCCTCTATCAACTGACGGTGGATACGGGATGTCCCAGGAAGAGGTGTGACCTTGGGCAAAGCAGCTCTCTGCAGCCAAGGAGATTTCAAGAGGGGCTGACCGTTGAGGGCCATCTGCTATCACCTTGCCCGGCTGGCAGAAGGAGGGATACAGGAAGCACAGAATAACGTCCACTAGACTCTCCATATCTTAAGCCTGGAATCCTGCACCATCTATATCATTTAGCGGGAAGCAACTGATGTCTAGAGAACTCGCGGTTCTCAGAGGCATCAAGTTCGTGTCCGCTCACTGTAGGGACCACTCCTACAATGCCCCGGATGCCAGGTCACCTCGCTTCTATTTGGACACTTCTAGGGCAGGAGGTCATGGTTGGGAAGCTTCTGTTATTACAGTTTTTCCCAATATGGAGCCCGATCTTCCAGGTAGAAATTGCTCTTTAATAATAGCAATTGCATCGACAAGTTATTGGCAGTGTAACGAAAGTAGGAAAGACTAGTGTGTTTGTGCAGATCCAGCTGGACCAAGGACGGAAAGAATGGAGTAGGTATTTATTCATTCTTTTAACTTACTCTGCAGCTTTTTCTCCACAGAATGGTGAGAGGGATCTTTTTTAAACAAAGATCAGATCAGTTATGTCCTCTGCTCAAACTCCTCCTCCTTGCCCTGGCCTCCAAGTCCCCTCCCTTGCAGAACCAGACCATGGTTCAACCTTCTTCACCTCCTACCTCACACCCTTCCCTCAGCGACTCAGCTCTTTCTACTGATCTGCAGACACTCCCACCTCATTCTGCTTCAGGCCTTTGTACTTGCTGGGACGTCTGCCCTTCATACACATCCCCCAGATTTTGCAAGGGTTCATTCAAACGCCAACTTCTCAGAGAGGCTTCCTGACACACCCCTCCTCAGAAGAGCTCCTCACCCTCACGACCCTCTCATTCTGCTTGCTTTCTCTTCATAGCCCTTACTAAGTCCTAGTGTGTGCGTTGAAGTTTTGTTCACCACTGTATCTCTAACCTCCTAGAACAGTTCCTGGCACAGAGGAGCATTAAGTCAATACTTGTGGAGTGTGAACGTAAATGGATAAATCAGTGAACAAATAGAACCTTGCCCGAAAGTTACGGATAATGCAGTTGGTAAGTTATGGACATTTTCAAGGAGGGGCTAAGAAAAAAATCTCAACTAAAAGAAAACCATTCAATAAACAGAGACACAAATGTTTACTGAGTTACAGTCAAAGAGAAGAGAATTTCGATCCCACTTCATACATAGGCACCATATTGTAAATTCCTTGAGGCCAGGGACCAGGTTTCATTCCTGTTCTATCCCTAAAGCTCCTAGCATGGTACCTTGAATGTATTAGGCACTCACTCAATGTTTGTTGAACTTCATTAATTTAGCATATCAATAAACCCTGTCATTAAAACCAAGACTTTGGTCACCTGACGCTGTCATGAACTAACAGAGAAGGCTAGCTTGCTTCAAGTATCATTACATTTTTTCTTCATCATCTTTAATAGCATTAGACCAGTACACCAATTTTCTTCAATATGTTTGTAGACGTAGAGTGAGGAAAAAAACATTAAATATTGCATTGCTATTTAAGAGAATTTGCTAACTTTCAGAGGAATGAAAGGCCCATTCAGCGGCACCCAGAAGGACTAGCCCATAAACAACATTTACGGAGTGGGCTATGTGCTCAGCCCCGCATTGCGGAGAGGTGCTGTCTTAATGATCCAGAGGAATGTTCAGGACACACTTTGCTGTTGGAGGGACGTTGTGTGGGGAGTTTGGCTGGGTTCCTTTATTTTAATTTGGTAAACCACCCATTCTGCCTCCTTATGAGAAGTTGGTACCGTGTCTTGAAGCAAATAAATGACTGACTTAGGCTACATGCTTCACCAGGAATGCCAGGAGGAGTAGGTCCTTTAGCACTGCCTGGCATCCCTCCCACCACAACCTTGGGATATGTTGGCAGTGAGGGTAGCTGGTCAATAACGTGGGAGTCGCACTAGGCAGAGAGGTACCAAAGCAGACATTCGTACTGATGTTGCAAGCACTCCACCCCCATTCAAACACGAACCAAATGGCACCACGTCTGGGCCAAATCTCCCATCACCAACAGCTTGGGGGGAAACGAGGAGAGGAGGAAAACAGAGGGGACAGGAAGAGCAGAAGAGACTAACAGCGACCCGGGTGGCAGCCGTGGGTCCTGGGTGTCCTGTTCCTTCGTAAAGCTGTGAGCCATGTTAAGGAGACATTTCTTTTTTTTTTTAATTATCTTTTTTATTTTAATAAAGGTAACCCATTCCTTTTTTTTTTTTTAATTTAGGCAGTCCTACATGTAAAGGTGGGATTGCAATCCTATCACATGCACATCTGTCCTTGTTCATCTTTTCACACGGGCGCTACCAATATCTTTTCTCTATATAATATAGTTAATGTCTGTTAACTAATAATTAACGGTTAACCATTTAAGAATTCTGCAGTTCTACAGTATGCCGGAAAGGGAGCGATCGCCGTACCATGGCGTTGCTGTAGACAGTCTTTGGTCCATTCATTCAATGAATACGTTTTAAGTACCTACTATGTTCCAAGAAATAGAGTACAAGCTTGTGATACAGAGTGAAAGACATTGTCCTTGTCCTCAAGCAGGTCAGAGTGAGACAGGAAAGTAATTACAGTTCGGTGAATTATAATTCCGTGTGTAGGTGCGTCTCGCTTAGCCAGAGACTGAGATTTTCAAAAGACATGATAAATGAATTCAGTATTGATGAGTAGGAGGCAGTTAATAGGAAAAGAAGTTAGGGGGAGGGGACCTGGATGTGCGAAGACATGGATTTGAGAGTAAACATTGTGCGTTTGAGGACTAGCCAGGAGAGCAGACGAGCTGGAACAGAGGAGGCAGAAACCAAAGTAGGGGATGTAGGGAACGGATCATGCTGAGGAGTAGGGAGCTTGTCAGGCATGTGACTCAGGAGAATTCTGACCAACCCAGACTGGCATTTACTAAAATGACTCCAAGTACAGGGTACAGCATGGGCTGGGGATACTGGAAGCAAGGCCAGTAGTGACGGGCTTACTTGAACCCCGGTGGTAAGACGCTCTTGGAGGACCCAGGACAGAGGGAAGCACGCTGGGATCCATGAGGAGAAGAAGGCAGGTGGTGGGATGGGGGCAGGTGAGACAAGGGTCAGTGTCAGGTGACAAGGCAGTGGGTGGGACATAGGGGCTGGGAGCCAGCTTTCTGGAGAAACGACTGGCAAAGGTTGGGGCGCCCAAGTACCAGGCTCAGTGAAGAACCATACAGCCAAGCGAGGAAATGGAATTGAAACTTCATCACGTGATCCAAACAGGAATTAGAAAAAGTTAGGGTTTGGTGGTTATACAGGTGTTTGAGGCATACTTCAAGGCAAACGGAATACCAGGCTTATGGTAGTGAGACTGTTTTTCCCGTTCTTGACTCCCTTTGCAAAAGGTCCACCATCGGAAAAATTACCACATAAATGCCGTGGCCCCCAGGATTTCCGTATTCCACTACTCACGTCGTACCTAAATCCTTCAAAGGAACACTACTTCTTCTGTCTTTCCCTCTTGGCGTGTGTGTATGTGTGTGTGTGCTTGCGTGGGCACACGGACACACACATGCTTGCACGTACACACACATGTGCTGTTTGGGTGTCTCTCTTTCTCACACACACACACATCCTCAAAGCTACTTTCTCTTTTCCCCATTGCTGCCAATTCTTCCCTAGATTCCATAGGAAATGATCTTTTTTTTTAATTCTCATTCCTTGTTTCTCCATACAGGAGTCTTACCCTTTTCTCCTGGAAAAAGACTTGCCATGGTATGTTGGAACGGAAGGCTGGGGGGGAGGGACAGGACTTAAGTTCGGAAGAGTATTTAGAAACACTGCAATTCGAAGTTTGCTTCAGAAGACACACACACACACCTCAATCTGCAGCCCCATCTTTTAAATCAAACCTACATTTCCTCAAGTGTTAGCATTCTACACCAAACCTTTCAAAAGATTTCTTAGTTATCACCTTATCATTTTGCTATTTGGTTTAATTTCGTGGCATGGCAACAATACTGATATTTGGCTTATTATTTAAAGTATGTAGCTTTTTAGCCGTGCAGTTGCTGTGGGTTAGACACCTTTATAAGTCAGATCTAGAACACAATCTTTATCTGCAGTACATTTGTAGGGCGGAATGTATGCGAGACTCCCAGCAGCAGATTTCAAAGTAGCATGTAGAAGTTACCTGCTCATGGGGCGCCTGGGTGGCACAGTCGTTAAGCATCTGCCTTCGGCTCAGGGCGTGATCCCGGCGATCTGGGATCGAGCCCCACATCGGGCTTCTCCACTAGGAGCCTGCTTCTTCCTCTCCCAGTCCCTGTGCTTCTGTTCCCTCTCTCGCTGACTATCTCTTTCTGTCAAATAAATAAATAAAATCTTAAAAAAAAAAAGTTACCTGCTCATAACTTGACGCTTTCTAAATAGAAGCAGATAGTAAATATGTCTAGATAGAACTTTTGATGTACAGTATAATTGTGTTACAGCGAAAGATAATGTTCCACAGCAGGGTAAATGAGCACATTCGTGAATTATCCATATGTTTAACGTCAGTTGCAAAAATCTAATCATTAGTTGAAGAAAACATTATGTCTCAATCAGAAAAATTTCTATATGGACATTGTGTGATAAACTCGGATTCCTAGAATGAATGGCAAGATCTACCAAAGTCAAGCAAACTTCTGAATACCGAACATAATTTTTATTTCCAAACATACTTTTATTTGCTAATGGCCACTTGTCAACAGCGGAGTACCTTTAAGCTAAACCAAATCTTACAAACAAAAATCAGAAGAAAGCATAATTAATCAAATTGCAAACTTGTTTTTCCTTACCATAGGCTACTCTTGAGGTCTAAATATTGTAAGCAGGAATTTAGAAAAACATGTACCAAAATATATTCTATAAAAGATTAGCAACCCATAAGATATTGACAGTTATTCTATTTTTTAAAACGTCCATTGGGTAGGTTGGCGCATGATAAGTTTTCACAGTTAAACAGACTTCTTTGCTCTAGAAAAGCTCAGAGGCTTTACTACGCTGACATGCGTTGTGAACTTCTAAGGAGGGGCATTATTTCTCACACTTCTTTCTGACTCAGCAATTAGTAGTAGAGCTTTCTAACTCACCTGGCGGGGAGCTAAGGCCCAGAGAAGATCTTTCCAAATGAGTGAGAATGCTGGTTGATGCCAAATGCACTTCCTGCCTGAAATTGGCCTCAGGATATCCAGGTACCCAAGACGGATTTGGCACAGTTTTGTCACAAATGCCAGTCTGAGAAATCGGGATGGAACAAGCAGTCACTATATCCAGGCCTTTCAAACAAATTTAAGGGAAAGGAGAGAAAAATTAAGACAAGTTTCCCAGAACTGCCATTTTTTTTAAAAGCATGGTGTCCCAGGAGGGGTGGGTGGGGACGTGGGAGAGGGCAAGGAGGAGAGTCTCTACACCCTCAGAGGTGAGCTGAGGAGCTAATGTGATGGGTTACCTGCGCCCAGCTAATCCTCTGTCTACCACTGGCAAACATTAATACCCACGTGTTCCCGGACATCTTGGAGGGACGCGTCAATTCAGCCACAATGGCGGAAATCCCCGTAAACATTCCTTGCGAACTGCCTCAGGGAGCCGCCTTTCCCTCTGAAAGCTAAGACCTTATCACTCCACAATGAAGGCACTTTACATTTGGAATCAATATTTAATTCACTGATGCTAACCCTGAAAGCTGAAAGTACTGTCAGAGATGGCAAGGGGACTCTAAATTTATGTTTTAATTAGTTGGCCATTTCATCAAAAGGTAGACACGGTGTCTGTGGTTTAGAACTTTGAAATAAACCCTATATGAAGGGGGAAAAAAATTGCCAGGCACACAGAGCCCATTCATGCACATGTTTATGGTTTCTCTACCTGTGAAAAGGAAAGATTTTGTGAAGGTGTATTATGGGGAAAATTTACACAGGTTTCTTGTTCATCAAATTCAACCAGTGCACATTTTACTCAGCAGAACATGAACTTGGGGCGTGGCCACTTAAATTGGAGGGGGAGGGGGGATTTTTGGGCATACAGATTTTTCTGAATTGTTAAATGAAAATACCGCATACCTAGGAGAGAAAGTTTACAGAGAAAATTTCGTAGGCATCATTTTTTTTTTAAGTATGTCAACTCAAGTAGAGTGAATTAAACTTTGAAAGACAGCACTTGTTGGCAAGGAAGTCGGAAGCCGTCGCTAATGATGACACACGCTCCCGACAGTTTTTCGATGCTTTGCAGGCATGATGCAGTGAAACCAGTGAGCTTATTCGTATAAGCAAAACCTTGACTTCCCAATGCCAAGGCTGGGAAATAGAAGTGAACCATAGCCCCGGTCCTCCTCGGTGGAACCCTTGGACTGGCCATCCGCCCAGTCTACGCCACCACCAGCCTCAGGACAGATGTTCTGGGGAAAGTGGAAGGTCATTGACAGTTTCATCCCCATTCTTGTAGGCGCGAAGCCCATCCTCACGATGCACTCTGCTCTAAGAGGGCTAGGAAGCCAGTATCTTTCATAGTAATGACTTCCAGTTTACAGCGCTCATTTGTTATATTTCCTCAATAGCTGTTGTGTTGAGATTAACTGCATAAATGGTCTGCAGCTGTCTGTTATGAATTAAGGGAGTTTAATCAAAGTATTTCTAATGTACAGCATAATGATAATACATGGGGGAAGTACTATTTAAGAGATAATGATGGCTTCAGAAGATCACTGTTGTAATGTTTAGTGCATATGCCTTCAGCATTGAATTTGTTGTTGTTCTGAATATGCTTTAATGGATCACTGAAAAGCTGCCTAATGCGGGATTGTTTGATGAGGCTGACAGAGCTGGAATTAGCCCATTGCTGTTTACTGCATACAGCCATTAAGATTAATTGCTGCCAGATAATTTTGACTGTTTTTATCTTCTGGAAAAAGTGTCACTAATGGGTTTATAAATTGGTTCACTATTACTAATAGTAAGGCCAGTGTAACAGGATAGAATGTCAGCTAATTCTAAAGATAAAGGTAAAAAAGTATAAAGTGCTATATGGCTTGCTAGTTTTAAGGGATACTGTTATCTAATAACAGACACGCTGATATATGATGCTCATTAATGCTATTTCCTGAGCTTTGGGTTGAACCTAATAGATGCTAATAAAGTCTTATTTGATGTCCCATTAAAAAGCTCAATCTGTTTTCTACATTAATGCCCAGTGTTGTTTATCACATCTTTGATGACTAAAACCCAAATTCCAATCTGTTCCCAAATCATGCTCTTTCTGAAGCCGAGCATCTTTATACGTATTTTTGTTTTTATATATGTGAAATGTATGCAAACAAGCCACAGAAGAATGAAGAAAGTTTATGTATTTGCAGTCATGACAAGCAGTGTGGAGGTTAGCTATGAAATTCACAGTCTGGGCATTTCTATATAATGTCTAGGAAAGCCTTTAGAGACAGTGTGTTGCCACTCTTACTATTGTTTAGGGATTGTTTGCAATAGAATACAACCTTGAAAGTATAGGTAATTAAGTTTAGGGGTGATTAAAAAAAAAATTTCACATACCTAAATCTTAATAGATTATAGTACTAAAAAGTTCTAAGTATGTTTTTCTATGGAAAGTTAAATGGATATAATTATTTTTAGGTGATGTGATTCTAGAAGCTTATCCATAGAGTATTCACAGTCACCGCCATGAACTCACCAACCCAGCTCCCCACAGTGGTTTGTAGAGGTTAACACATCGAGTCTGTGTTTTGCCATTTTGCCACAATTTATAATAAAATCCCCTGTGCACTGAGTTTGAAATGTATTCCCTATTTCTAAGAGTGTTAAAAATCAATGGAAAAAATATGAGCCAGACAGATAGACAGACGGAATATTTAACCATGAAGAAGAAACCAATAACTCATGAGTGGTGAAACTGTCCTTCCCTCAAGAATGGATAGTGTAAATTAAGAAGTTTTTCTTTTGTGAAGTCAAAAGCATATTTATATCTCCCAACTACTTTTTTTTACATTGCACTTAAAAGTTTTACATTTAAAAATATTTGAATTCTTGAAGGATATATAATATGTGACAGATTATTCCCCCCCCCCTTTTTTTGGTGGTGGTAGAGGAAGAGAAGGGAACAAAAACTACATATTCTTTTTCTTAAGATTTTATTTATTAATTTGAGAGAGAGAGCACACAAGCAGGGGGAGCAGCAGAGGGAGAGGGAGAAGCAGACTCCCCGCTGAGCAGGAGGCCAGTCTCAAGACTCGATCCCAGGACCCTAGGATCATGACCTGAGCAGAAGGCAGACGCTTAACCAACTGGTCTACCCATAGGGCACATTCTCTATGGAGTGAAGGTTCATGCAAGTTTAAGAAAGCCATCCTGCTTGTTTTTCCAACTTTGCTGTAAAGTAAGGTGAGGTCAGATACTGAATTGGGCAATTTTTTGTTCCTCTTTCATGTTTTCAGTATTTAACTGAGGTTGAATATTTAACATAAAATAATATGTGGACTGCCTGGGGGAAAAAAAAAGTATACTGGGCGTGTTTGCAATTCTTCAAGACGAAGCTCTTTGTGCTGAGCCCCTCACTCCCCCAGTGCTGGGTGGCAGGGCAGCAGGGAGGGAGGGGTACACCCATCCTCAGGCTGCAGCCAAGCCCTGGCTCAGGAGGCAGCAATGAACTAGGACAGTGGGCAGGTTTTATCAGTAGTGTGTTAGAACAGGGAGAACTCCCTTGTAAACTTTTGGCTGTATCTGCTCATATATCCTGCCTAAATATAAAGACATTTCCCCCCTGAAAACAGCTAGTAGATTCATTGTATCTGTTTGCCACCTCTGGATGGTCTCCCCCCAACACACACACACACCCAAGTAGGAAATATGGTTAAGCTTCCTTACCAACATAGGCTGCAGTCCTTAGAATAGGTAAAAGGTTGCAGGACATTGTTGTGGTTTGATTTGAAAACAACAACAACAACCTGTATTGAAGCTTTTCCCCACCTCCAGTCTCCTCTCCCCACCTCCAGTCCCCTTGGGGACCAGGAATGCGAACCTTGGGCCACCTTTGCAAAAACTGTCACAACACCCCCACCCCCAGTCAGCATAAAGCTGTGTATTTCCTCACCTCTTACAGGCTTTACATCGGTTGGCTTGAAAAGTGAAAACCAACCCTGATTGTACTCAGTTGAGAAACCAGGAAACCTATTTCAAGCCCTTCCCCGTGCCGTGTTAGTGGAGGCCCATTGGTTTAAAGAGGAGGGGCGGAGCGAAGCCGAGGACCGCAGGGAGGAAGGCAATCGCGCTCTGAAATGGTGCGCGTGGTAGTGGCGGGGCACCGGGGCTCTCCTAAATCCAACGATCGGAAAATGATGCCGCTCCAGGCAAATCCCAGAGCTTTAAACTCCGTTCGTACATTCGCTCAACTTGGCGACAGAGGAAAGTTGCGCCCGCTGGTACTTTAGGACTAGTCACGACGTGCAGATTTAACAAGGATCCTGAAACCGTAGGCGCGCGATGTCTGCTGCCGGAAAGTAGCTGCATGTGCCGCAACCCCTTGACATCTGCCTCATTTCAATAATTTCCAGCCATTGAACCTCTGTCTGAATGAGCATTAGGAAACAGAGGCATGTTTGGATACTAATTTGAGTCTCTCTCCAGTTTGAGTTTTATGCTGATGCTTATGGCTCAGTTGACGATTTTGCTGTCTGCGGCTTTCCATCCAGAAGACCAGACACATCCCCACGGTATGTATCTCTATATATCAAGATCAGAGGAGAGCCCTGGTGTGTGTCCACCTTTTCCTACTGTCAACGGTTAGCAACAACGGAGCGGTGCAGACACCTCTCCAGCAAGAGCCGAACCAAGACTGAGAGCGTCATTCCTATGAGGCTGCGCAGAGGTCGCCTGAAGTCTCCCCCAGGTGAGGTAATGCCCTTCTGGAATTGAAACTGTGACCTGCCGTTTTGTGCCATGCAAACAACAAGGGCTCTGAAATTGATTTGCCAGAAGACATCATGAGCTGCTGAGAGTCATCTGGGAGGAGTGGAACGTCTCACCCGTAGGCGAGACCCACCTTGCTGGCTCTCAGCTTTGCCGGTGCTTTGCTAGGGAAAAGTCGTGGGAGAAGAGCCTGTAGGAATGAATGCAATACATGTGCTCCACGAGGCCCCTCATTGCCACCTACTCCATCCTTTGTCTCAGTGTGGTCGGTCCGTTCAGAGCAATCTTGAATATTCGTAGCCATCCCGGTTTGCTAATAAATATTCCCTAATCTCAGAGATCTGTAGGTGTGATTCTGGAGCTTATTACAGTAACGAGTTTCCCCAGTGCTACCGGGCGTATCCCTCCTGTCTCCTTTTCCAGACTACTGACTCAATTTAAGATTACCTCCTCTGCTCCTTTCCTTTCATTGCATTTGCCCTGTAAAACTCATTCCCTTCACATTATAGGACGTCTGGAGACATGGGGGGCATTTCGAGACTGGGCATAAGATATGTTTGATGCTGTCTCTTTAACGTGGTTCAGTCTTTCTTTGATCTGTGAAACTCCCTAGCATCCTGCCATGGTTATTGGGACCCAGGGATGAAGGGCTGGAGCCTGGGTATTAATTGTCTGGCGTTGGGTGATTTTTCTCTCGCCCACATTCAGGCTGCTACCTCTGCCGTGTGGTATTCAGTGCCTCACCGCATCGTTGAGAAAAGAAATGGTAAATTAAGTAGATTTTAAAATTGCCCATTGAACTCACATCATTAAATAATTCTATAAGAAATTCATAAGCAGAGACAAGTAGGAAGATTAAAATGCTATAAATTATGTGTGTGGGGGGGGATATGCACTTATGTGGCCCTTTGTTCTAGCCACAAAGCACCCACGGCTAGCCATGGTTCTGCCCGCGGCTTAACAATAAGTACCTGAAAGGAAGCATGACCCCTGAGTGCCCCCAAAAGGGGGATTATTGTAACAGCATTTAACCCATCTCGAGGAACTGACTTAACGCCTCTGCGTCACTCGAGTTCTGCTTGTCCCAGTGAGGCATTAAAGTTTTTATTTTTCTCTTTCCCATTGTCCTGCTTGGTGCTCTGCCCTCCTCAATCCTACCCTATCCGGCAGGCAAGAAAGTGGGAAAGGAACAATGCTTATCTTGCATAGAACGCACTTTCCTCTCTTTCACCCAAAATGCCAAGAAAATTCTGTCCCTGCCTGGTCATTGGTAATTTTCTCTTCCATTATTCTAAGTCATTCCATCTTGTCCCTCGGACAAGTGGTCCTTAACCTCACTCTCTTTCTGTCTGGTCTGTAAACCTCATGCAAGCAAAGACAGTTCTATCTTCAAACCACTGTGCCTCAGTACATGAAACAGTGCCTGGTCCCAAAACAGTGCTCGGGTTCTCCATAGCGGTACGACAATTACCTTCTTATCTCTCGTTGGCTCTGTGGGTCAGGAATTAGCACCCCCGCCTAATTCCTCACCCACAGTCTCAGTGGTTCTGCCTCAAGGTCTCCTATGCAGGTACAGGTGGTGTAACAGCCAGGGAGTGGCTCTCTGGGCACCTTTCTCTCTTACACCGACAGGTCTTGGGGCCTCTCAGTGTGGTCTCTCTTTGTCTGGCTAGTTGGGCTTCCTTACAGCATGGCCGTCTCAGGACAGGAGGATGACTGATGACAACTAAAGGTTTCAAGACCCAGCATTCGATGGGGCACCTGGGTGGCTCAGTCTGTTAAGCATCTGACTCTTGATTCCAGCTCAGGTCATGATCTCAGGGTCGTAGGATGGAGCCCCGCATCCGGCTTCACGGTCAGCATGGAGTCTGCTCAAGATTCTCTTTCCTTCTCCCTCTCTCTCCCCCTCTGCCCCTCCTCCCTGCTCTCTCTTTCTAAAATAAACAAATAAAATCTTTTTTAACTGACTTAATGTTCTTTTATTATTTTATTTTATGCTGATGGTATTTTTTAACTTAAATTCAATTAATTAAAAAACACCTGTTTTTTTTTTAAGATGGTTTTTATTTATTTGAGAGAGAGAGAGAGCATGAACAGGGGTTGGAGAGGCAAAGGTAGAGGGAGAAGAAGACTCCCCATTGAGCAGGGACTCCAAAGTGTGGTTCAATCCCAGGACTCTGGGATCATGACCTGAGCCGAAGGCAGACACTTAACCTACCGAGCCACACCGGTGCCCCAAAAAAATCTTACAAAAAAAAAAGAAAGAAAGAAAGAACGAACGAAAGAAAGAAAGAAAGAAAGAAAGAAAGAAAGAAAGAAAGAAAGAAAAAAAAGAAGATTTTTCTGACCTAGACATGGGAATCACAGAGCATCATTTCCACTGTATTTTCTTAGTTACGAGGGAGTCCCAAGCTTACTCGGATTCTAGGAGAGGGGAATTAGACTCTACTTCCACTGGGAACGTGGCAAGTTTCTAGCAGAGTGTTGGGTAATGTTGTGGCCATATGGAAAGTATAATGTGCCACAGAGAGTGCCCAAGCATTGTTTGTGAAACAAGTAAATAAATACTTTCTGAATGACTTTGCAGTCTCTCCTACTAGAGATTTCCTTTGACCTCAATTTTCAAAGGACTGTTTTCATTCCAATAGTTCAAGATTTCCACTAGAAACTACATGCTGTCCTATTTGCAAAAGGCCCTTCGTATTCTACTAATTTAGATCTTCTATAGATTATTTTCATAAAACATTGGTTCTCAGTCTTTTCTTCAGTCTATGTGCTTTCTCTACTCAACTTCTCTATATTTTGTGGAGCTCAGGTCTCTGTCACTTGTCTTAAAAATCCAACACATCCCCCCTACCTCTGCAGTATATCTCACTCCACTCACAGCCTAATGAAAATCACTTAAATATTTTATAAATTTCCTCGTTATAATTTTCAGGCTTCCCTTTTCATGTTTGACCTCTCCCAGGACATCCAATTTGGTATTTCTGTTTATGTTTCCATAAGCTAACTAGACAAAATTAATTCAAAAGTGTTTTCAAAGCATGATGGGTAATCTTCAGTACCTTTAGATAAGGATACGGATGTAAGCAATCTACCGAGGAATAATGGCGGAAGAAGTGGTAGGATCATGGGAAGTGAAGAAAGGTAATGTAGGGTGTACTCATGAGCAGCAGAGAATGCTATAGGCATTTGAACTCAGATTTGCTGGAGTTCTCTGCTAATCTATGTAGACTATGCCTCAGAGTTGCCCCACTTTACCCCTTCTGGTCCTTCATGCTGTTGCTAACATTTGGAGGGCTTCAATCCCCCATTTGGGTCTCTGCTTTTTCTTTATTAAATACCCTCAATTTGAAATACCTAGGATGAGACCAGCTCAGTTAGTGCGAGACCCTTCTCCACGGACACGCTGATCCAGATATCATCAGCCCACTGAACCAATGACAGCATCCACCTCGCTCCAGACATCCTCTAACTCGAGAAAAGTATTTACTTAATCTGCTTTATTTGTTCAATCTGCTGTGACTGGAGTTTAATTTTACCCCTGAGGAATCCAAAAGATCGTCTAAACAAAGTCAGTCTAAAATGTCTACTGTACTTCAGTTAAATAGTTTTTCTCCATTTATTTATTTATTTATCTGTTTATTTTTAGCAGCATAGTAATAGACTGTCCATTGTCTGGACACGTATCTTCTTCCCAGTGTCTCATATACTATCCATCATGGAGTCAAGACTAAAAGGGAGATAGACATCCAAAGAGTTTAGCTCTTTTCCAGTTCTTTTTGAAACAAACTGAACTGTTCTGTTCCACGTAAACTTACACTCTGTTGGACCCAGGGGATCTTCTCCTTGTGGTCAATCACTGGAGAACATGAGCCAACCCAAAGCCACAGGAGCACATATAATGCTTCTATCACACTGACTAACATTCCATTGACCAATGCAAACCTGTGGCCACACCCAACACGAATGGGGCTAGAAAGGGTTTCTGTCTGCAGTAGGAGGGGAAAAAGAGCGCTGAAAAGTAATTGTCAAACTTTAACATACCTCAGAGTTCCCTGGAGGGTTTGTTAAACTGGATTGCAGGGCCCCATCCCCGGAGTTTCTGATTTGCTAGGTCTGATGGGGCACCTGATAATTCGCATTTCTAACAAATTCCCTGGTCATGCTGATGCTGCTGGTCCAGACCTACACTTAGAGAATCACTGATCTAAACTATCACAGTGGGCATCTAAAGATGCCGGGCGGGCGCCTGGGTAGCGCAGTCGTTAAGCGTCTGCTTTCGGCTCAGGGCGTGATCCCGGCGTTCCAGGATCGAGTCCCACATCGGGCTCCTCCGCTGGGAGCCTGTTTCTTCCTCTCCCACTCCCCTGCTGTGTTCCCTCTCTCGCTGGCTGTCCCTCTGTCACATAAATAAATAAAAAATCTTTTAAAAAAATAAAAAAATAAAAAAAATAAAGATGCTAGGCAATGTCTAAGAGAAAAGGGAATGAGACAGTGTCAAGTGCAAAGGAAAGAAAACCCAAAATGGTTGAAGTCCTGGGAATAGTCTCTGTAAGAAAATGCAAAAAAGAATCTTGATTTAATTAGCTTAAAGAAGGGCAACTGGAAGAGAGCTTTATAACACTGTTCAGGTATGCATTGGGATATGAGCAGCTGTTTTTCTGAGGACAGGAAAAGAATTACAGTGCACCAGGGGAGATTCAAGGTAGCCATGAGCAAAAACGGCCCATCTGCAAGGCTGTAGACATGACGTGTACACTAAGGACTCTTAGAAAATCAGACTCAGATCATTGAAAACATGACTCTCTCCTAGAATTATTTGACTTTTGTCCCACATGGGAGCAAAATGAGAACTGTCTCCAAGTGTCACTTTGGCCCTGTAATTCGGATCTCAAGATGAGAGAAAGAACAGTAAGGAAGGAGATAGAGGTCGCTCTCCAGAGGAAAGAATGCCTTCTTCATTTGTAAGTGCAATCAAAGATGCCACCAATAGATTTTTCATAACAGCAAACATTTTGTAATTTTGTCAGCACCCCTAACATACGATGAACCTCATTTTATGAGGAAGGTGGCCTTTGGGAGGAGACTGAAAAAAGCATAGCTATAAAAGTCAGAAGCCTTGGCTCTGAACCTACATTCCGCCATGTTTTTGTTGACTGGTTAATTACCTTAATCCTTCTGAGTTTCAGGTTGCCTGTCGTAAAATGTGGATGATAGTATCAACAACACAAGGGTGTTGCAAGGATCCTAAGAGCTAATAAAGGAGAAATTACTTTGCAGACCATAAAGTGCATTGGAATGCTGTTTTTGGGGTGATCTGAGAAACAGTAAGGGGCGCAGGGCTACCCATCACCGGAAGCTGTGCTTCCGCAGTTGGAATTTCTAGCATTAGTACAGGCCTGGGCTGTATCCTGGACCTCAGGTGATGAAAGTTCAATCAATTAGATTCTGCTAAGACGTATTATGAACATCAGTTGGTACAAGACCCTTCTCTTATTTTATGATTTTGCCTTCGACCCTATTCTCAACCCCCTCCTGATGTCCGCCACCCCACATTTGGTAAATATCCCTGATATGCGTAAGTCTTTGAAATGCAGTATTTTGTGTGTGTGTGCAATATTGTGCTTCAGGTCTTGCTCTGTGTTTTACTCAACACTATGTGTTTTGTTCATTCTATCCATTTATAATTATGTACCTCGAGTGACTCCTATCCCAGTAATTCTTTTTTAATTAGATTCTTGACATAGCTAATAAACTTTTTATTTTACCAATTAAGGATATAGGACAAACAAATGTCTACCATCTACTCTTCCTATCATTTCATCAAGAAAAAAAAAAGGCATTTTAGCATCAAAACCTTCTCAAGGACAGACTTTCAAGCTGAAGAAGAGCTTTTACGTTGAGTACATTTCGTTCATCCAGATGTGCTCTTGCTTGTGGACCAGTGAAGCTTTATCACAGGCTGGGAACCGGACAACATTGGAGCTCAGCGAAAATGGGCCGTAGCTTTTAATTGTACGGTAATGCTGTAGACTTTGGGGGTCCAGAGCCGGTTTCATGGGCAGCTCCGAAGTCCCCACACTTGGAAGGGCCCTGTGCTTGGTTGAACGCACTCCTGGCACCGCTTTTAAATTCTTAATAATTTATAAATACAAGGTCCCGCATCTTCATTTTGCTCTGGGCCTCTGTCCTGTGCAGGTCAGACAGTCTCTGTCACAGGCACTTGCCTCTGTCACTGCAGCACAGACACAGCTAGAGGCCACAGGTAAACACATAGAAGTGGCCGTGTTCTATTCTCATTTCCCTTCTTGTTCTTATTTTCCTCTGGCGAGGCCTCTAGCCCCATTCTGATGCCAGGTTATTTACATATTCCAATTCTTCAGTCAATCTGGGAATTTTCCAGAATATGTAGCAGGGGAACGTGGAAGACCATGGATTAGCTCCCCTTTTCCTCCTTTCAAAGTAGTCTTTTTGGCTAAAATGAGCAACTGTTTTCCATAAACCAGAACATAGCCCGCTAGCAATTCCTGTGAACTCTTCATGTAAGATTTCATATAAGATTTCAGAGATTTAGTGTGAAGGTATGAAGTGTTATCAAATTTCCCCACTGCTTGCTGGTAAGAGGTCCAAAAGCTCATACCTTCTCCAGGCGAATATAGTTGCTTCTGCGACACAAGTACACCTCCAACCTCAGGCCATCAGAGGTTCGCATATGTTTCCCATGGCATCAACCTTCTCTTCTGTTCATCATTAAAAATCATGTGACAATTGGCTTCTTATCTAGTGTCAGTTTTATGGTAAATACATTTTTCCCCTTTAGTTTCTTTTTTGATATAAACCTTCAGATCATAGGCTTTGTATCCCAGCTACCTCTGAGGGTCTAAAAAAATCTGTGAATATTCTACAAAGAAAAAAATATCCACTTGTGCACACACACACACACACACACACACACACACATTTCTGGAGTTTATAGATCCTCTGAGGGCCGAGGCACAACCACTAAACATCTATCTATGAGAGCAGATTAAGAATGCCTATCCGAGGGCTTTCAAAAGCTTTACTATTCAAGGTATCAGAATCACAAACCCATCTATTCTGGCCAGAGCAACCTGGAAGAACAGGTACATTTTTAAAAGTATGAATTAGCTAATGTGAATTCCTAGAATCTTCCAGTCCTCTTAGGCTATGGGATGATGAATGAATGCCTCGTAGAAAAAAAGCACTTCAGCCATCCATTAAGATGGCTTTGCTTTCCCTCAGTGACGAGACCTATATGGATGGTTCTTCCGGTTACTTTCAGGGTAGTGAGTTTTGCTTCAGAAACTGTGATGGATGTGGCTGTGCCTCCATGCACACATCATTAGTCTGTGGCGGGTAAGCTCAGATGGTCGGAGCTTCGTGCTAATGAGGCGAAGGTTAGGGGTTCAGTGCCCATGTGGGCCACTTAGCTTTTGTCTTATTCATGTCCCCAGACTACTCCCAACACGGGCCACCTGTCTTGAAAATGTATGTCTATGGTCAGAAGGAGGAGCCACGTAAAAGGGTCTGGATAGATTGCTGCAAATCTATTGTGACTCTGGGACATCAACCCCTTTATGAGCTCCTGGTGGTTTATGAGGAAACTCACTTTTATTTAAAAAAGACAGCAAGCATAATATTCAAGACAGGCATGGCCTGTGCATTTTGTGAAGAACTGGTTAAACAGTCACTGAATTTTATGTCCTTGGAAAATACGTAATTGAATGGCGATACGTTAGACAAAATGGTGGTGAGGTGCCCTTCCCTTCAAGTAAACTACATGTAAATATTTACCTACGTATCAAAAGGTAAGCATTCACTTTGCAGAAAATTCATTTCACAAAAAGCAAGCACAGATGTTCTTGAGTTATTTAATTGGCAGACCCTCAATTAACTGTTACTGAAATAATAGTTAAATTGAACCAAACTTCTCAGTCTCATTTTTTTTTTCTAGAACAAAGCATATGTTTGTGTCCAAACTGTTCTCACTCACTGTGGGTAAAGGCACTAAGATCCCACATAAGCCGAAGGTCAAGAAAAGAGCCTCAGGTACTCCCTGAACCCAGACTTTTCTTCTCCTGGACCCACATGAAGTCAAATGGTGTTGTTTTAGCTGTCCCTTCCCCGTTCTCATGACCACCTCTTCAGCTCAAACTCTGGTTCTCTCTTTACTGCCTGGCTAGAGCACACAGCTAACCAGTCTTTCATTCTTCCCCAACACTAAGCATGAGTTATTGGAGTTAGTTCCAGAACACAAATGCCTGCTTCAAAACCCAAACCTACTATTTACAAGCTGTGCGACTTTTCACCTGTGCCTTAGTTTTTTGGGTTTGCTTGTTTGTTTTACCTAGAAACTGAAGATAATGATAACTGGCTCATGGGATTGTGTGAAGACATAAATCAGTTAATTTATAATATGCTTTTCAACAGGGGCACCTGGCTGGCCCAGTCAGTAGAGCAAGTGCCTCTTGATCTTTGGGTTGGGAGTTCCAGCTCCACATTGAGTGTAGAGATTACTTAAAATAAATAAATAAAATGTTTTTTAAAAAATGCTTTCAACCATTTCCTGATACATTGGCAGTTACTAAGTGTTAACTGCAATTATTATTATTATTATTATTATTATTATTATTATTATTATCATTATCATCATTACCAGCATACTTCTATTAATCATCATCATCATTTCTATACGTATGGCATGGACTCTGTAGGCAGACCATTAAGGTTTAAATACTACTGCAAAACTTCCCCAACAAGTTACTTTGGACAAGTTTATCTATCCTCTAATTGGGTTTCCTCATCAGCAAAAAAGGTTTGCTCACATGGAGTTAACGATAATATCCATGCAATAGGATTGGTGAGGATTAAATTAGATATTGCAGCAAAGTGCTTAGGACAATGCCCGGCACACTGTGAGTGATTGGCAAATGCAGTCAAGTGCGTAAGAGCTGAATCATTGATTAAAAGCAATTCCTACATCACTCCTCTACTTAAAGTCATATTACATGACTTCCTCATCAAACGAAGCCATTCTTTCCAACTTCTTGGAAAACAAAAAACTTTTTAACATAAAAAAAAATTCAATGACCATCACACAGCAGCTCTAAATAGTCTAAATATCTGTGTGATACTTCAGCAATATGCACACCCAGCTAATGGGGGGAGTTCTTCTCCTGATATGAACATATGAAAAAGATATATTGAGTTCTAATGCACAAATTCAAAAGAACAAAAGGAACTTTCCAAGTATGAGGAACTGGACACTCAGTGTAAAACTAGAACAGACCCCATCACTGCTTGCTGGAGTATATTTCCCAAAAAAGATCCTAGGGTTTGGGACTGGGACCACAACACCCAAATGGGACAAGTGGGGAAACCTTTCACCTGCATGGGGTCAAGAGCTGGAATAAGCCATTTTGGTAAAGCCTGGAGTTCTGAAGGGTTACCTAGGCCATGAAAAAAATTAAAACTCCGTTCGCTAACCTGAAGAAACAGCAATGCAACTTTCCATCTCCTTTCAGCAATGGGAGAGAAAAAAATCTCCTGCAAGAAATGAAGACCTCAGGCTTGTGTCATGAGTGTATGTGGGGTCCAAATTTATATCATTATCCATGTACTGTGGGAAAGCCAGACTAAAACACTAACATGAAAATTTAATCTGTAATATGAAATACCAAGAAACCTGGAGGAAAAAAAAAAAAAGAAGAAGAAAAGAAAACTTCTTTGTAGGAACAGTTACACAACCCAGAAGGCATATGGACTCGCCCCCAACACACACACACTCTCAAAAAAAGACCCCATCAAAACACAAGAGAAAAAAGGTATTACATAAAATGGCTAAATGGGTACGAAAACAAGATTCAACAATATGCTGCCTCCAAGAGACTCATGTTAGCCTTAAACTAGAGTGAAACTGAATGAAGGGATGGGAAGAGACATTTCAAATGATGGTCACCGAATAAAACAGAGGGTAGCTACGCTTGCATGAGACAAAATAGACTTTGAACTAAAAATGGTAAAGAGAGACAAAGAAGGTCATTACATAGTGAGAAAGGAGTAAGTATATCAAGAAGATATAATGATTATAAAGATTTATGTCCCCAATATTGGAGCACCTAAATATGTAAAGCAAAAATTAACAGAGCTAAAAGGAGAAATAAACAGTAATACAGTATTTGTTGGAGACTTTCATATTCCACTCTCAACAATGACTGGATCATCCAGCCAGAGAGTCAGCAGACTTAAAAAACACTGTAGACCAAATGGATCAAATAGCTATATATAGAATATCTTATCCAACAAGAGCAGAATACACATTCTTCTCAAGTGCACATGCAACGTTGTCTAGGATAGACCATATGTTAGACCACAAAACAAGTCTAAGGAAATGCAAGAAGACTAAAATCATACAGAGTATCTTCTCTGACCCAATGGCAGGAAACTAGAAATCAGTGACAGGAAGAAATCTCGAAAATTCACAACACACGCAAATTCAACAACATTCTCCTGATCAACCAATGAATCAAAGAAGAAGTTAAAGGGGAAATTAAAAAGTTTCTTGAGACAAATGAAGATGGAAACACAACATAGAGGAACTTGTGGGATGCAGCAAAAGCAGTTCTAAGAGGGAAGTTCATAGCCATAAACACCTACCTTAAGAGGCAAGGAGGACCCCAAATAAGAGACCGAACTCAATGCCTTAAGGAACTAGAAAAAGAAGAACAAACGGAGACCAAAGTTAGCGGAAGAAAGGAAATAATAAAGAATAGAGCAAAACTAAATAAAATAGAGAACAGGAGAATGATAGACAAAATCAACCAATCTAAGAGTTTGTTCTTTGAAAAGTTAAATAAAATTGACAAACCCGTAGCTAGACTAACCAAAGCAAAAAGAGAATAGAATTAATTCTGATAGTTAATAGAATGAAAGAAAAGAAATAATTATCTTAATAGATATAGAAAAACATTCAACAAAATTCAACATCCATTCATGATAAAAACTCAACAAATTAGGCATAGAAAGAACATGTCTCAATATAATAAAGGCCATATATGACAAGCCTACAGCTAACTTCATAATCAATGGAGAAAGGATAAAATCTTTTCCTCTACCATCAGGAGCAAGACAAGGGTGCCCACTTTTACCATACTACTTAACATAGTACTAGAAGTCTTATCCAGAGGCAAGAAAAAATAAAAGGTATCAGAATTGGAAAGGAAGAAGTAAAATTGTCTCCATTTGCAGATGACATGATTTTATACACAGGAAATTCTAAAAACTCAACAAAAGAGCTGTTAGATCTAATTATTGAATTCAGTAGCTACAGCATACAAAATTAATATACAAAAATCGGTAGCTTTCTTAGACAATAATAATAAAATTTCTGAAAAAGAAATAAATTGACCTCATATACAAAAGATCAAAACAATAAAATATGTAAGAATAAATTTAACTAAGGAGATGAAAGAGCTCTGTTCTGAAAACTGTTAAGATTTTGATGAAAGAAATTGAAGAAGACCAAATAAATGGAAAGGTATTCCATGCTTAGAGATTGCAATAATTGATATTGTTAAAATGTCAATAGCACTGAAAGCCATCTATATATTCAATGCAATGTCAAGAGTCTAATGGCATTTTTTTTAAGATTTATTTATGCATTTTAGAGAGAGAAGGTGTGCTCAAGCTGGGGGAGAGGCAGAGGGAGAGGGGAAGAATCTCATACAGACTCCCTGCTGAGCACACAGCCCAACGTGGGGCTCGATCCCAGGATCCTGAGATCATAACCTGAGCCAAAATCAAGAGTGGGCCACTTAACTGACTGAGCCACACAGGCACCCCTCCAATACCACTTTTTACAGAAGCAGAAAATACAATTTGAAAATTTATATGAAATCACAAAAGATCCCAAATAGCCAAGAAAATCCTGAGAAAGCAAAGCAAAGCAAGATGTGTCACACTTCCTGAATTCATGTTATTTTATAAAACTATAGTCATCAAAAACATTATGGTACTGTAATAAAAAGAGACAAACTGACCAATGGAACACAGTCAAGAACCCAGAAATAAACCCAAGCCTATACAGTCAACTAACACTTGACAAGAGAACCAGGAATATTTGATGGACAAAGGACAGTCTTTCCAATAAACAGGTGCTGGGATCATTGGACATTCCCAGGTCAAACAATGAAACTGGACCCAAATCTTACACCACTCAAAAACTTAACTCGAAATGGATAAAAGACTTAAATATAAGCTGAAACCAAAAACTCCCAGAACAAAACTCCCTGATACAGGTTTTGGTGATGATTTGGGGGATATGACACCTCAAACACAAGCAACAAAACCAATAAACAAATGGGACTACGTTATACTAAGAAAGTCCTGCACAGCGAAGAAAACCATCAACAAAGTAAAGAGACACCCTATGGAATGGACAAAAATATTTTCAAAACATATATCTGATAAAGGGTTAATATCCAAAACATACGAAGAACTCCTACAACTCAAATAATAAAGAAACACTATTAGCAAATGGGCAAAGGACCTGAAGAGACATTTCTCCAAAGAACACACACAGATGGCCAAGAGGCATGTGAAAAGCTGCTCAACATCTCTTATCATCAGGGAAATGCCAGTTAAAACCAGCATGAGGTATTGCCCCACGCCATCATCAAAAAGATAAGATGGTAAGGATGTGGAGAAAAGGGAACCCTTGTGCACTGCTGGTGTGATTGTAAATGGCAGTGCGGCCACTGGGGGAAAACCTTACGGCACATCCTCTATGATCCAGCAATTCCACTTCTGAGAATCTACGCGAAGGCAATTAAAACAGTAATTCAAAGAGATAGCTGCATCCCCATGTTCATAGCAGCACAATTTACAATAATCAAAGTCTCGAAAACCACCTGAGTGTCCCGTGATGGATGAACGGATAAAGAAGTTGTGGTATGTACATTCAATGCAATAGTATTCAACCATAACAAAGCAAGGAAATCTCACGTTTGCAACAACATGGGTGGACCTCGAGGGCATTATGCTGAGTGAAATAAGTCAGACAGAGACAAATACAGTAAGATCTCACTTATCGGTGAAATGTGGGGGGTGGGGGGAGATGACTCATAGAAAAAGAGATCAGACTTGCGGTTACCAGAGGTGGGGAGTGGGAGGAAGGGGAATTGCCAGGCAGGTGGTCAAAAAGGTAGGAACTTCCAGCTATAAGATAAGTAAGTACCAGGGAGATAACACATGACATCCAAATCTGTCCCTAAGAAAGTTAAGAGAGGAAGTCCTGAACATTCTCATCATAAAGAGAAAACATCGTTTTCTTCTCTTCTTCTTTCTTTGCTTTTTATTGGACCTATACAAGCAGATGGATGTTAGTGGTATTATCACCTATTGTGATAATCACCTCACGGTACGTGTACGTCACACCGTCATGCCTTCAACTTACGCAGAGATGCATGTCAATTATTTCTTGATAAAACTGGAAAAAATGTTTAAAACACAAACCACAACAAAAGAAAATGCCCCCAAAACGCAAACCACAAAATACTATTTATTGTCAGGGGGAAAAAAAAAGTGAAAGAAGAAAGAGATGAGGGAAAACGAACTTTCCTCCCTTAGCCTCCGAATGTCAGCAGGAGCTGGGAAGGAATCTTTTATAACACAGATAATTCAGAGCAAAAAATCTCCCGTCAGGACAGGGACAGCCTCCGGGCTGAACAGAGCAACGAGTTCACCTCACCTCCATGGCCTTGCTGCTCCACAGGTGAATGCGGCCTGAAATAAAGGTATAAATTATCAGCACAGCGCATGGGGGCTTAGCCTGCCGGTGCCCTCCATTAACCTTAGACCCTCCTCTGCCTACAATCACCATGTGGAAAAAAGGTCCCCCGAGTGGCCTGGCAGAAGGTAACGCAAATGTTTCACCGACTTTTGAATTAAGAAAGAAAAAAAAAAATCCTAACTGTGACATAGAAAAGACATAGCAATTTAGGGTTCGGTTGTTTCCTATGGAAGGTGTATGGGATGTGTGTGTGTGTGTGTGTGTGTGTGTGTGTGTGTGTTTATCCCTCCTCTATTTTTCCCCTTAAAAAAAAATAATTGTTAAGTTTTTCAACATTGTGGCCTTAGGAGGTAATTTGCTAAATAGGACAAAATTAGCTGATTTTTGGACCATTTAAAAGAACATTTCTTTTGAAAGCATATAAAATGTATTAAAGCAATCTTCGAAGTCTTTACCCCTGCTTGAGATTTTAATTTACTCCAAGCTAATAAATTATCCCCCTTCTCAGGAGCTATTGAAAAATTTCAGTTAAATCCTTTTTAAATTTTAATGTGTTCAATTGAATCCCGAGCAATTTAGACACACACACTCACAGCTTGGGGTGGTCAACTCACCAAGGCTAGACTGAAAAGGGGTCAGATTAACGCGGACCCCTCCGCCCCCTGGGATTACCAAGGTGGTATTAACGAAGGCGATTTCTCCCCCCACATACAGGTCTGATTGTTGGATAATTACTTTTCCACAACAGCATTTAACAAATGCCCCATTTGAAGGCCAAGACCATTTTCTCTCCAGCTGGAGGAAGCGGCAGTAAAGGCCGGAGGAGGTGGAGGTGGGGAAGTGAGGGCCGGGGCGAGCGGGAAGCCGGGTGGCTCTGATCAGAGACCCGAGCGGTGCCTTGGATCTGGGTCCCTTTGGTTGCAGAGTTTGCCCGAGCACAAAGGCTCACTTCATCTCAGGCAGGGCTCTGCATTACTTCTGCACACTTATCAGAAATATTTTTTCAGACTATCAATTATTATATTTGAACATTGCATCCCGGCTCTGGGGAGCCCTTAGCAAGCTGTAGCAAAAATCAATCCAGTTTTACAACTTTTACCTTGGCAGGGCTCCAGGTCTATATCTACGTTACCCGGTAATTTAAAGATGCCATATCTCTTTCAGTGGCACGGAGATATTCCGAAGTATGACATGTCCTTGATAATAACAATCATTTTTTTAAGTTTGCACTGTTTAGCCTGGCTAGGGTTAACTCTGGTGGAAGTTGCAAGTGTCACCTCAGTCATTCCACCTTGTCAATAATACTCATTACAGCAGGGCTTAGCAATACTAATTGTTTTGTTTCCCGTTGCTTCTCCTTTCCATCTTGTCCGTTATATACGGAGGCAGCCACGAGCGCTAATTTTATTTGATCAGGTGGGAGAACCTATTGCGCTTCGTAAATCACAGATTGGGACTCGAGTCTGAGCCCCCTTTGGACCCAACTCAAAGTCTGAGCTGAGATGCGAACGGAGGACCCCTCTACAGCCTGTCTCGTTCATTTGCACAGCGGCAGGTGGTCCTGGGCACAGAGCGCCCACTGCCCGTTAGCTGAGCGCACGTTCGTGTGGATCAAAGGGCAGACCCTGTGGCCGGCGCTGTGAGCCCAGGCTGTGTACCGAGAGCCAGGGTGGCGTGATTTACGAGGATACAGTGGTGTTGCTCAGAGAAACGTTTACTACCTCGCAAAAGCCAGGAAATTTGGGCCGCAGCTGCTGTTCTCAGATACGCCAGAGTTGGCGTAAATGGCAGAAGCGGTTGGCAAATTCCAGGCTTTAGAGCATCTGTGAAGGAACAGAGATAAAGGAGGACTTACCTTATAGCTGCATTCTCCACTGAACGTGGAGGGGTTTGAGAAGCAACCAGCATCTCGATCTCTCTAGCGAATGGGCGTGGAGAGATAATAAACCGGTGAGCAGATACGGCTGGGTTTCAGATTTCTTATTCTGCACATGTCGTTCCAAATGTGCTTGATCTGGTTTCGCACCTCCGGTTTCTGGAAGTTCCCTCAGAGCATTTGACCAGAGGCTGCCTGGACCTTCTTCCTCTGCTTGAGCAGGTCTCCTTGGAATGTTTTGGTAGCTACAGTTGCTGTGAAATCAAAATTGAACAGACATTAAGTAAAAGATAAATACTCGGAACCTGAAATTAAAAAAAAAGAAAGAAAGAAAAACATACACACAGCAAAGTATGAAGTGGACCGTTCTCCCGTCTATCATGCCTTCCTTCCTTTCTCCATCTAGCCATTCTTGTTCTCAGTTATAACCGGTGGTAATACCAGGTGAAAAAGATAAAGTAAGTTCATGAATAGGATTTCTACTTTCATGTCAGAGGGATTTAAGATTTTGTCGTTGTTGTTGTTTTGTTTTGCCTTTGGCCTTTTATGGGATTTTTTTCCACTTTTATTTTACAATAATTACAGATTCACAGGAAATTGCAGAGAAAGCACAGCAATCTGGTGTATCCTTCATCCGGTTTCCCCCACTGTTTACCCCTTATCACAATATTTATATTATAATTATAGCCATACCACAATATCAAAACCAGGAAGCTGACATTGGTATTATATATAGTACACACACACACACACACACACACACACGCACACACATTGGTACTATATACATATATATGTACTAATATAGAGAGATATAATTATATATGCAGTTCCATGTCATTTTATCACGTTACACATTCCATACTCGTATAATCACAATCAAGATAGAGAACTATCCCATCGCCACCCTCCTGCTGCCCCTTGACTATCGCACACATCTGCTCTTCTCCCCCGCCAGCCCTAAATCCTGACAACCTCTAATTCGTGTTTCATCTCTATCACATTGTCATGGCGTGAATATTATATAACGGGATCATGCAAAAGATGATGATATTGTGACCTTGGCTTTTTTCCACTCAGCAAAATGCTCCGGAAATCCACCCAAGTCGTTGTATGTATCAATAGTCCGTTCTTTTCCACGTAGCAGTAACCCATGATATGGAATTATTACAGTTTCCTTAAACATTCCGTTATCGAGGGGCATTTTGGCTGTTTTTAGTCCTGGGATATCACAAACATGGCTGTCATGAACAATGATGTGTAGTTTTGTATGGACACTAATTCTCATTTCTCTGGAATAAATGCCTAGGGGTGGCACTGCTCGGTCATATGGTAAGCGGACTTTCATTTTTTAATAGACTGCCAATTTTCGCAGTGGCTGCATCATGTCACATTTTACATTACACCACCAATGTGTGAGGGCTCCAGCTTCTCGGCATCCTTATGAGCATTTGATATTTTCATGCCTTTTATTTTAGCTGTTGTACTAAGTGTATAGAGAAATCTCATTAGAGTACTTACTTATATTTCTCCAATGGCTAAGAATACTGAACATCTTTGCGTGGGCTTATTTGCCATCCGTTTATCCTGTTTGGTGAAATGAGACTTCATGACTTCATCCCATTTGATAACTGGTTGGTTTGTTTTTTGTTTAATATTGAATTTTAAGAGTAGCCACCATGACCAAGTCCAGTTTATTGCAAGAATATGAGACCCATTCAATATTCCAAGGTTAATTAATGTAATCCACCATATAAATAGGCTACAGAGGAAAAAACTACAAGATTGTATCAATTTTTGCAGAAAAATTTTTAAACAATTCCAACATTGCGTGTCACACAAACCTCCAGAAAAAAAGAGGAATAAAGGACATCCTCATCTTGATAAACATTTTTAAAACCTACAACTAATATCACACTTAGTGGTGAAGGGCTGAATGCTTTTCCCCCTAAGATTCCTAACAAGGCAAGACTATCTGATCCGTCATTGTACTGGGAGCCCAGCCAGCACAAAAAGGCAAGAAAAAGAAAGAAAATGCATGCAGATCAGAAAGGAAAAAATAAAACTGCTCCTATTTGCAGATGACATAATGGTCTACATATTTCGTATTCTCATGGGATGTACAAAACCACTTTTAGAGCTAGGAGGTAAATTCAGCAAGGCCATGTGTTGTATGTTTATCTTATCTTTCATTTGATCTTTTTAAAGCATCAACGTTTCAATAATCTATTCTTCTGTTTTCAGTTTCATTTATTTCTGTCATCTTTAGCATTTCCATTCTTCTGCTGCTTTGAGGTTTATGCCTTTTTTTTTTTTTTTTTTTTGGATTCTTGAGGTGGAAGCTTAGTCTCTTGGTTTGAGATATTTTTTTCTCTTCTCTAACGTCATTACTTAATGCTATAAATTTCCCTCTTGGCACTGTTTTAGCTGTTTCCCACAAATGTGGTTGTGCTGTATTTTAATATTCATTTGATTCAATGTGTTTGTTTTTTAGTTTTCTTTGCGATTTCCTCTTTGAGCCACGAGTCATGTGACACATATTGTGTAATTTCCAGCCGTTTGTAGATTTGAGCATTATCTTTCTGTTATTAATTTCTGGTTTGACTTCCTTGTGGGCAGAGAACACGCTCCTTATGATTTCGGTTCTTGGAAATTTTTGAGATTTGCTTTATGGCCAGTATATGGTTTCCCTTCTACATGTGCCATGGGCACTTGAAAAATATACGTATCCCGCTATTGTTGTGTGAAGTGTTCTGTAAATGCAATTGGATCCTTTTCATTGATGGTTTTGTTCAGTTATTCCACATTGTTTCTAATTTTCTGAATAGTTCTAAAAATTGTCCACAGCAGGTTTCGAAGTCTCTGGCTATAATCATGAATGTGTATTAGGCAACTCTGTTTTTTGATATGTATGCATTTAATACTGTCATGTCTCTTCTTGGTGGATTGATAGTTAATCATTTTAGTCATGATGTAATAATGTCCCTCTCCCTGGTCAGTTTTCTTACTCTGAAATCTACTTATCTGATGATTAGTGTATCCACTCATACATTTTTTGTTGTTGCTGTTGAAGTTTGCATGGCATATCTTTTCCACCCTTTTAATTCAGCTTCTATATATCATTATATTTGATGTGTTTCCTAGGAGAAGCATAGAAGAAGTTGGGTTATGTTTTTATAAGAATGCCAACTTCTCTTTTAATTTGGGTATTTAGATCATAGACATTTAACATATTTACTGGTTAATCTTCAGTCTGCCATTTTATGTTTCATTTTATGTTTATTCTCTGTGTCTTGTTTCTCTGTTTTCTTTTTCCTGCCCTTTGATGGATTACCTGAACATTTTTGCAAGAATTCCATTTTGGTTTGTCCGGAGTGATTTCAGGTGTCTTGTGTGGTTATCACTTTTTTTAGTGGATGCATTGGATCCTACTGTATATTTAACTTACCAAAGCCTTTCTGTAACTCCAATGATACAAATGTTATGTATTTTATTGTGGTTGCACACGTCTCCAAGACTCTGGATTTTGGGGGTTTTCCTTTTCGCAATCTATTTTTCTTTCTGTTTTTCAGCTTGAGTCATGTCTATTTATCTATTTTTAAGGTCAATAAACTTCCCTCTGTCCATCTGCTATTGAGTTTAACTCTACCCATTGGGCTTTTTATTTAAGTTATTGCATTTTTCATTCTGAAATATCCATTTGGTTCTTCTTTATATCTTCCCTTCTCCCCCTTGCTGAGATTTTCTATTTTTCATTTACTTCAGGCATATTTGTAATTCTTCACTGAAGCATTTTTATGATGGCCACTTTAAAACCCTGGTCAAATAATTCTGGTATCCGTATCATCTCTGCATTAGGAAATGTTCATTCTCTTTTCTCTTTCATATTGTAATCTTTCTGGCATTTATTATAATAAGTGATCTCAGATTGAAACCTGGGAATTTTGGATATTATAAGACTCTTCTTATTTGAATCTCATGATCTCAAAGGCCTTCTCTAACACCACTTTGGTGAGTGAAGGGGGAGCACCATCTCATTTCTGTAGGTGCGTGTGGAAGTCCAGGTTCCCCACTTGACCCCCCTTAACATCTGAGGGAGGGAGGCTCATTTTTACTGCTGCAAAGGGTGGGAGTTCAGGCTTTCCACCAGGCTTCTGCTGTCACCACCTGGCTGGGAGAAACAGACCCCTCTGTTTACAGAGGCCCTCTCCCCACATGTTCTCCATGGACACCAAAGAGGTCTAGGGGAATAGCCCTGGGTCTGTTGAGTGGTGGCTCAAGTCCTGATTCTCCACCGGCCTCCTAATACCACCCAGACAGCAGGGGAAGGACACCTCCTTATCACCAGGTGTAGTCAAGGTGCTACGAGTGGTCTCCACTGACAGTGCATGGGGTAGGGGTCATCACACAGGGAAGGGAGTGTGTGTGTGAGGGGACGGCATTCATTACTCCCCAATGGATGAAAATGCTGGCTCCCCTTGGCCTTGTCTGATGCAACCGGAGCCAGGGTGGGGTTGAGGCATCCTGCTACAGCCTCACAAGGCTGACAGAAGGGATGGGGCCGCAGATTTTCTGTGGTGTCAAGAGGAGAACATTTATTGTATTAAGGATTTCTGTTGTGCTAAGCCAGGTAGACCCATCCCTTGTCTTTTGGCTTTTCTCGGGGCTTTCATGGACTGTATCCACTGGCATTTCCAGGTTGCTGGAATGCCCCCTATCCAGTCTGGGATACATGAGACAGAAAGAAAACCCAGAAGACCCAGTTGCCATGGTCCCCAGCCCAACTGCCTTCTCTCCACTTAGCAGGAGGAAAAGCACAGTTTATCTACTCCATCGTCCCGGAAGAGGAAGTCTTTTGATGTCCTCCCAAATTATTATTTAGTTTCAAGATGACTTTTTCCCATGACAGTTCTATGACTGGATTCATGAATGGACAAATGAGTTATTTTTTCAGGTACTGAACTTTACCACATAAGTAGCATTTGTGTTCATTAAAATTTGAAAGCAAATATAAACAACAAATAGTTCTGATGATAACTGCCTCATTTTAATATTTATGTAGAAGCTGCTGCATCATAAATATTGAGTTATGCTATTATCCCTGTCTATCCTGGCTTTTAATAAATGTAAAATCTGGCAAATATTACTACATCTATTCCTTAGTTAGCTTTGAACTTTAGAATCGAAAATATATTCCCTTATTAAAATTTGAAAAATGTCTATTTCTACAGATCCTATTTACCTATCTCTTTCCCATTACCAAAATATTCTCCCAGACTTGCCCTATCTTCATCATTTTTGTAAATGCAGATAAATATAAAATTATTCGCATACCTTTTAGCTATGAAAAAGCAATGAAATAAGTTGTTTCTCATCTGTTCATGGTTTACTTTTTAACTATGTAGAAAAAGAGAAGAAGCTGAAAGCTAAAGATAGGGAAAAATACAAGGGTAAGTCTGGGCTAAGGTGGATGATAGCAAGGGGAAGAAGAAGGAGAAGGAGGAGGAGGGAAAACTGGTCAGAGAGGAGTGAACGTTATAGGAGTCATGAAGAATGATTTGGTGTTGTGGTTGTGAGACCAGATTAAAACTTGTCTTGATATTGGGACCCAGAACTTAAGTATCCATCAATGGATAAATGGATAAAGAAGATGTGGAATATATACACCATCGAATACTTCTCAGCCATGAGAAAGAAGGAAATCCTGCCATTTGCACCAACATGGCTGGTCCTTGAGGGCATTATGCTAAGTGAGATATGTCGAAGGAAGACGAATCACTTATATGTGGACTCTAATAAAACTGAACTTGCAAAAACAGAGAATACAATGATGAGTACCAAGGACTGGGGAGACGTTCAAGGGTACAAATTTATAACTAGTAGATAAATACGTTCTAGGGATCTAATGCAAAACACAGTGACTGTAGTCAACAATACTGTATTGTAAATTTCAAAATTGCGAATAGACTGTTCTCAACAGGACAAAGAAATGACAGTCACCTGAAGCCAGAAAGGTGTTAGCTGACACTACTGTAGTAATCACGTTGCAATATATAAATGTATCGAACCAACTCACTGTATACCTTAAACTTATATAATGTTATATGTCAATTATATCTCAAGTTTTTAAAATTAACCAAAAAAAGTGGAATCCTTCAAATCTAAAGTTCTAAGTGATTCCATTCTTTCCCGCTAATAGCTCCAGGTTAGACCCAAAATAAAGTTTGACTCAATCTAGGGGCTCCTATTTGGGAAACCAACCTATGGATAGCTCTCAATGGTGACCTCCCCAGGGACAGAGGGACTGGCCGCCAGTTAGAACCTGGCACACTAATTGGACACGTGTCTAGCCACAAGTACATGCTGAAATCCACTGGAGCAACACTACCCTTAATGGGATCTTGGGGCCAAAACCTTCTGAAGGGCGTAGCCCCTTGTAGGTTTCAGGAGAAAACACATATTCTTAAACAGAAACACATGAGAAGCATCATTGCCAACATATATGTCCAAATGTAGTTATTCTAATCCCCAAATTCAGGAATAATATTTCAAACTTCCCTCAAATAAGGTGATCAGAGCCTGGTGATGGTAATTGCTGAGAACTGTAGAAATACATTTCAGCTCGGGGGAGCCACAATTGTTTTATCAAGGTTACAGGTGTGCTGTGCTGAGAAGGGTACCAAGGCAGGAACAGGAAGCAGAGCCCGGAGAACGGAAGTGGAGAAGCAGAACGCCACAGTATGTCATAAGCGCAAGGTCTTCCGTAGTAAGGAGAGCTGTAACTTGCAAAGTACACACATTAGGCACACTAAACTCACACCCCCATTTCTCTGATACGATTGGCGAAGGAGGGATAGTGTCACGGTGAAGGCTCTGAGGCCAAACTACACAGGTTCAAATCTAGACTCCACCATCAACCAGGCATGTGACCACGGACAATACTTAACCTGTCCGTGCATCAGTTCCCTCAAGACTAAAAGAGAACGATGAAACCATAGCAACTGCCTCAAAAACATGTGAGAATTAAATGAATTAAGTTTGGAAAGCAGACAGATAATAAGCACTACATAAATAAATACATTGTTTTTTCATTTGTTATTATTACTTCTGAGTAGTTCCCTAAGATTTTCATCATGTCTTTGGACAAAAGTATCACCGTTACTGGAAACTTTTGAGAAAGGATGGAGAAGGGGCCACAAAGCAGGGTGACAGATTTCTCCTCCAGCACCCAGGCCTCATGCAACAGCCATGGCTCCCTAGTGCTCCCAAGACCATCTTCTTGTAAAGGAACAAACCAGAGAGGTTGGGGATCAGACAAACAAGCACCAGATGCGGGAGGCTGCCCATCATGGGCCATCTGGAGATGTCTGGCCACACCCTCAGATGGTAAGGGGACAGCTGTGCCACAGAGGCGCCCTCACCCTATTCCACTGTGCTCTCCCAGGGGCGGGACGGCCTGGCATCCCTGTGCTTGCCAGACAGAGTGTGCGAGGAGCCCCAGCCTCCTGCAGTGGCAGGCCATAGACAGTCTTCTGCTTGCTTTTCTTCCCGTGTCAGACACCGAGCCCTAGCATCATAAATGAGGAAAAAGTCAATAGCATGGAGTACAGTGCTAACAAGGCCTAGGCTGAGTCTTAAGTTCACAAATGCTTTAATCAGCTTTGCTCAGACTTGGCAGACTGTTCCAAAGACCCTGGCAGCCTTGCTGCAAATGCGTTTAGGATAAGCTATAACTATCGCCAGAAAGACCACTGGTAGCTCAGACTGAGAGCTACTACCCCGAAGAGAAGCAGGTCAATGCCAAGGTGACGTGTGCCTCTATTATCCTGCAGTGTGTCATGGCTGCCTGTCCCGTCAGCTCCCTGTCAGCACACTTTGCCCTGGTCCTTGGGCTCTAAATTCATTGAATACTTGTTCCACGGAAGGCGCTGTGCTACTGTGTCTAGAGCTACGAAATCAAATAAGAAAGAGAAAAGGGCGGCGTGGGGAAGAATGGGAAGAAAGGAAGGAAGGCGGAAACAGGAAAAAGGAAGGAAAGGAGAGGAGGAGGGACAGAAGGAAATTTACTCACTCCCGTATTCCGATTACTTCGGGGTTTTTAAATATATATTATCTCACTTAATCCTTGCCCCAGCCTTACGGGTAAAAGATGTCATATCCACTTAACACAGGAGAGAGCAAGGCTCAGGTAATTCACAGTTTGGAAGAAGAGGAGAATAAAGAGGATACACAAAATTTGCAGTGTAATTTTTCTGCCTGTTGGAGTTTGAAGTGGTGATACAAGGAGCTCTGGGCTAGAATCGGAAGCCCCAGATCCTAGTGGTTCTCTGACGGATGGTCTGGGGGATCCTGGATAAGTCACAGGGTGACTCTGGTGTCTGTTCCTTGGTGTGTCAACAGCGGATTGGACTATCAGGCAACGGCCTGCAGAGACTTTAGCTCAGCCCTGCGACCTGTTAGAACAAATCAAATCTAACTGCCATCGGGAGGCTACAATCCGCAGACCACCCATCACCACCGGTCCCTATGATTTTGTAGCCTGCCACCCCCTGTCTTGGTTCCCTCCCTGAAGTCACTGAAGCTTGCCATCCCTGCACAGACCCTACAATTCAGCAGAGTAACTCCAAATGACAGATTTTTCCCCCCAATATTGGTACCAATAATTCATTTGCAGCTTTCAGATCTTGAAATACCTGCTTTATTCTGAATGGAGCCCCTGAAATAATTTATGTGCGTGATCTTTCCAAAGACCTAATTCCCTGTGCTAATGCACCAGATACTCCACTCCTGTGCACATCTGTACATTGGCCCAACTCTTTTGAACAGGCATCCAAGAAATTGGGTAAGATAAAAATAAGGGTTTAAAAATAAGAGTTTAAAAAAGGGACTGATCTCTGTACCATTATGAAACTGGTGCTACTCTTTGGTGTTAAATATTGGTCTGAGCTTTCTGGAGATAGTGAAGAAATTCTTGGAGTGGTAATAATGCTGCCTTCAACCAGATGATTGGATCTGCGGCATTCGGAGGTGAACGTAGAGGTTCCACGTGGATCCTTTAGAATCTTTCTGCTAGGTGACTAAGTAAACAGAAAAGAACACACCTGCCCATTGCCCTCCCCATTCTCCTCTTCCCTTCACGAAATGTGAGGCGTTTTGTTCACGGATGAGGGAAAACGGTCAGCAGAGCGCAGGGGCCATCTCTGAGGGTACCCCGGGCCACCACCTCACCCTCAGTGCCAACCCCGCAGCCGGGCACTCCCCCACCTGCCAGGATTCCTGTCGAGTGGGCTGACCTCCAGCTGGAAGGGCTGGCTGCAGGAAGCAGACGCCTTCCCTCCGGAAGCCTGGAACCTGTCTGCCACACTTGGAACAGTCTCAGCTGGGTGGCACTTTCTGTTTGTGTTTCGACTACTGTTAGATGTGGCTGTGGGAGCAGGAAGATGCAGATGAGGGCACTTAGCACTTCAAAGAACTGAAGGCTTCTTCTTACACTTGAGCAGCAAGGGGAAAACCAACAGAGGTGCCCAGGAGCTGGGAGGATGCTCGGTGGCGACAGTCGCCATCGCCCCCGCACAGGAGAGGGGCTGAGGCGGCCTGCAGGTGTCCTCATCAGGTAGAAAGGGATGCAGGTCACATCCGCTGTCACCCTAAGAAACTAAATGCTTTAAGAAGGGAAAAGATGAGGTGCTGGCCGCTTTTGTTATGGGGTGGTGGCGAGCACAGTGCGGAGGGGAAGAGGAGCCCCAGAGCCTGAGGAGTGGCTGAGACGGCCCAGGTGGCTCCTTGGACTCCTGACAAGGGCTTAGGCTCTGAACTGCCAAGGGCCCGGCACTCCAGCTTGCTCCCATTCCCAGACAGCCCTCTCATCTCTTCCTTTAGCTTTGTCCTCCCAAGACAGGCACTCAGCATGGGGCCTCTGTGAATCCTCCCACAGGCAATTTGGCTCCCTTAAAGAGAGGGCAGCCCAGTGAGTGACCTGATTTCAGGGGAGAGATGGCCTTTGAGGAAGAAAATATTTAAACAATAACCACCCCGGATTTGTGCTCCAATTAAAAGGTGAGGAATGCTTTTCAAAATCTTTCCAAAGAAACCCTTCGCATTCAGCCACCAAACTACACAACACCAAGTCGGTAACGTGAGAGCACAAGGAAGTGTGCAAATCCGAGACGGTGGTCACTGATGTCCGACACCATCCACACAATTGACCGAATTGCTTAATTTTTATCTGAGTATTTGATATCATGAGAATAAGGCAAAAAAACAAACTATAGGAAAATTGTATGCTCAATGGTTACATTAATTTTTTTTTTCTCCTTGGTTATTCGGTATACACTGAAACAGAGCAAGGATGTGTTATTGTAGAAGTTCTGGAAAGTTAAGTCGTTTCTGCTTTCTGAGAAACAAAGTTCTGGGGGCAAATGTGAAATTTTTCCTTCCTGGAGGAGGGAGTTTCCATCTGAAAGTTAAAATACGGATCCCAAATCCAAAAGGTGGATCTCTCATGTCTCAAAGAAAATTTCCAGAAAAGGGAACAGAGAATTGAAACTACCCCTCAACAGGCTTTGAAATTACTACATGAGTTGTTAGCAGGAAAAATACCTTCTCTGGCCTTACAGACCATACATTGAGAGCAAAACAGATGCAAAGTGGAAATCATTATCATTATCGAGTAATACTTTGTTTAATCCTCTAGTTACCCGAAACCTTAATAGCTAACCTATATTTTAAAACAAACACATTATTGGCATCAAAAAAGACCTTCAAAGGACTTCGATTGCTTATAAAGATGATTGAAACCTTTTCAGAACCAAAGAGTATGGGGCATTTGTTAATGACAAGAGTACGATCCTTAACTGAATCTCCAAGCTGTCCTTAGCACAATGTCACTATCAAAAGTTCAAGAAACTCAAAATCCTTCAATGCATTGAAATTTCTGATCTAAGAGAAAGAATTACTGAAGAGCTTAGTGCCAATTACATGGAAGGAAAAGCGAAGTTTTAATAATCAATTATGCTGTTAATAAAATTTTTCACCATAGAAATTTTTTAATCAACATGTATATATTTAAACGGATTTAAAACTCCATCCTGATCTATTCCTCATCTCCAGGGTTGTAATTTTATATACCCTTCCGCCCTGGAGGCACGAAGGTGCCAGAAGTTTTCTTCAAGATCGATGGAATATTCTAGTCTGGTTTTGCTTAATTTTTGACCAGTGGAGGTCAGAGAATAACCATGGGAAACCACTTCTAGTAACTGTAGACCTTCCTTTAAAAAAAGGGGGGGGGAGGGAGGTTCTGCCTGCTCCCCATACTCAGAGCCCCCAGTCTGCAATCCTGAAGGATGAGAGACCCCTAGATGGGTGAAGGTAAAAATAGAAGAAATGGAGAAGCCGGCACTTGCTAATGAGGCCGACATGTTTGGACTAAGCAACCCAATTTGCATTTGTCACTAGAGTAAGACATTAGCAGTGTGAATATTGAGAGGGACAGATGTGCCCCAGCAGGACTGCCACCTCAGAAAGCCTGCTGGGCCACCAACACCAGGGAGGCTGCCAGCCCAGGGGAAGCCCCTCGCCTCTGAGGGGTCCATGGTGCTGCCAGGAACAGCAGAAAAATAGAGAGACATATGTCCTTCCTCATGGCCCTGAGGTCCTGGCTAACGGACGGGGGACAAATTGGCCGGTGCCCCATTATGTGCTGAATTTGCAGTCCTTGGGGATTGTTTGCAGCCTTTTAAATGTGAGGCCTCTCGTCTTTTCTGTCTTCCCACCCACCTTCCACCCACCCTTCCTGTGTTCTTGAGGGATGCAAAGATTTTACCGGATTTGACTCTTTTCTGAGCTGGCATGTGCGGCTTCGTTAGTGTCACCAAATCGTCATTCGTCATCTTCTGTTTCTTCTAAATCTCTGAAAAAAATAACAGCCCATTAAGTACAGTTTAGAGGAGCTGGTATGATGCCCTTGTAGACGGAAATCATGTTGGCATCGTATCTGATTTTCCCCGTAGGTATATTTTCATTACACAATGAAAATTCTACATCAGACAAAATTAGAAAGCCCTGTCTGTAATATATGTTATGCAACCTCGTGGTGTAAGGCAGGGATCAGCAAACTTTGTCTGTAAAGGGCCAATAACGTGTTAGGCTTTGTGTGTCTCTTTCACAACTCAACTCCTTTGTTGTCGGGCGAAAGCAGCCCCAGGCAGCACACAAAGGAGTGGTCGTGGCCATGTGCCAATAAAACTTTATTTTCAAAAACAGGTAAGGGGTGGGATTTGTTCCACAGGCTGGAGTTTGTTGATCTCCGGCTTAGGATGAGACCACCCCTCAGAAGCTGAAGGCATAGTTCTCAGAACTGTGTCCTGGTGTGGAGAGCAAAAAGGCAGGGGTGTGCAAGACAAATACCCCAGGACCTGACCTCGGCTCCTTCTCTCACAGCTCAGTGACCTTCACAAAGTCACACGACTTCTCTGAGCCTGTAAAATGAGGATAGGGCCTTCTTCAGCTACCAGTTGACCATTATTATTAAGTGACCTGATGCTTTACAAGCTTGGTCCAGTGTAGAGAACAGTAAATATACAGTGAAGTGTTGGTCACTCTACCCTTTGCAGAGGTCACTCTAACCTTGCAGGATGAGTTGCTGGTCCCTACACTTGGACCTTGAGAGCCTCCCTTTCCCATGCCTTCCTGAGTCCCCTCCTCCTTCTCTGACCACTCCATCTCAGTCGTTGAAGTTTTTGCATTTCTTCTCCTCTGGACGACTATCTGTGAGTGTTCTCAAAGGTTCTGGCCTCGGCCCTCTTCTCTTCTCATGTGCCAACAGTGTCAGAAAGAAACCTTCCCTTCTACCCTCTTAGGTTTGGTGATTGGGGGCCCACTAATTAAACGGCAAAAAAAGAAATAGATTAGCAAGAGAAAAGATAGGTTTTTTTATGCACACATATGTGGGCGTTCACAGAAAAATATGGTTCAATGAGGTGGTTAGAATCGGGGGCTTAAATACTATCTTCGTAGGAGGAGGGGAGGAGTAGAAGGATACTGATGGGAAAACATGTGACTTCTTCATAAGGGAAGAAGGGGAAAAGGGCATTATGGGAAAACAGATAACTTTTAGAAAAGATAAATAGGCTCTTATGAGGACAGAAGGCAGATATGACCATCCTGTGATAATATGTTTAGGTGGGGTGCCCGCTTCTCCTGGTGGTAAGTCGAACTCTCCTTGTTTTGAATGTCCAGGGAGGGGATTTATAACAACTGAGTTCTTTTGGGAAGCTCTGCTTTTAGGCAGATAAGGGACTTCCCCCACAAAAAAAGAAGGAGAAAGAGGGGAAAAGGGGGGAGAAGAAGGAGAGGAAGAGGCAGAAACAAAGGTAGGAGAAGGAGAAGAGGAAAGAAAGAAAGAAAGAAAGAAAGAAAGAAAGAAAGAAAGAAAGAAAGAAAGAAAGAAAGAGAAAGAAAGAAGGAAGGAAGGAAGGAAGGAAGGAAGGAAGGAAGGAAGGAAGGAAAGAAAGAAAGAAAGAAAGAAAGAAAGAAAGAAAGAAAGAAAGAAAGAGGGGGGGAAGGAGGAAGGGAGGGAAAAAGAAAAGTCTGTTCACAAGGCCTTCAGCTCAAAATAGTTTTGTATGCCACAATGGCTTATTCTGGAATCTTTCAATGCAGACTCACTTCCAACCACTATCTTTGAATCCAGGATTCCCATCCAGTTCTCTCTCAGCTGCAGCCCATCTTTGGGGAGCCCCACCCCCATTGCACCCGCTGCTGCCCTGCCACCGGCTATGTCCCCATAGACAGCTGCAAGGTGCACAGCCATGCTGATGACCTGGAACCTGACTCCTGCACTAACACGGCTGTCCCCCAGTGGCCACGCCTGCCACTCCCCACATCCAGACCATTGCCAACTCCGGTAGATCCAGCCTCAACATCTCATCCCGCTCTTCTCTCCTCTTATTTCAGAACTTCAGTCTCAGCCGGGCACCGACGGCTCTTTTAGACCGAATTTGAGTCCACTTGCCCAGCTGTGCTGCCTGCTCCCGTGCGTAAAACCAATTCCACTGCCAAACCAGGCTGTTGTGTTGGAAAAGACGGACTTTCTGGCTTCCCCCTTTTCCCCATGCTTTTCCCTCTGCCCGGAATGCCATCACCCAGGTCCAGCTCTCAAACTCCCACCCACCATTCAGGGTTTCCCCCGAGGGCCACCTTACCAGACATTGGTAGCAGGGACACATCCCCGCATTGGGTCTCATCGCTCCTGGACATATCACTTTCCGGCCCCTTCGCAAATCCTGCCCTACGCTCCCGTTATTTGGATGGTTTCTCTCATCTGACTAAAGTTCTCGAAGGGGAGAATTGTCCCACATGGTATGTCCCCTGCCTCCCCTGGCAGTGCCCTGCAGATAGCAACCACTGGGGGGACATGTGTTATAGCCACGGCTCCTGGTTCAGTGTCAGATGAGGGGGACACACGTGTCATTTGTCAGTGGCAAGTGGGGAAAAAAATCCCTGGTGTGTCCTGTAAGGCTGGTGGTCCCTGACAAGCTCATGGCAAGCGTGGAAACCTGCTCTGTAAAAACTGAAAGGGGAGGGGCAGGGAGGAGAAGCCCCGGTGATCTGAGCGAGCCCCTGACATTATTTCTTCTGTTGGAATGAATTTTGCCAGACTTCAAGACTGGTAGGTTATAAATGAAAGAACTACATTTTTAGAAGCAGAAAAAAGTATTTTTAAAGAGAATTAAAGAGAAACCATGAAATAATAGGGTGTCATCAAATTGTCTTCTCTCAAACAAAAAGCTATGGGGGGGGGCTGGTAAGCAATGACAATATAAGAAGTGAACGTCTCAGTGACCACCGACTCTGGGGAGGCTCTCTGGATGAGTAAAATCTTAGTCCTTAAAGAAAATTTGATTTAATCAGAGAATCAGGACTAAATGGCACAAGAAAGACAACACGTAACTAAAACACCTTAAATACTCTGCAAATAGTCGGAAGTGGATGAACATCTTTGAGTGTCTATGCAGGGACTCCCCGAAGATGTATAAGAAGAAAGTTGAGAAATATCAACCCAGACTCCTCTGAAGGCAGAGGAATAGACCAGATGTTTCTCAGCATCCCTCCCGGCTTTATGAGGCAGACTGCCCTGGGGCTTGAGCACCAGAGAAATTGGGATGGTTCGGGACAGGTGGACTCTGCTTTCAAATCATAATGTGTGAAAATTCAGATAGAGAAGAAGATAAGTCAGTGACAATTCACTCAACAGTGAGATTTTAATCGAAAGAAGTCTGTAGCATAGAATCACTTTAAAACCCCAGAGTGCATTTTAAATATAATTTACAGAAATTTGAGAACATATCCTTCAAACAAAGCCATTTATTCATGTGTATAAATTACAGATAATGTTTCTGTTCATGTGCTATTCTTATAAACATATGATGAGGCTACACTTTGACATTGACTTTCCTTCTTGTGCATTTCGGCTTGTTTGTGCCTGAGCGAATGACCATCTGAATACACTCGGCTTTCCTAAATATAAATTTAAATATCAAGGATTCTTATTTGACCCTGTATTCAGTGATGACTACTGTTGTGGAAGGTCCTTGTCAACTCTGGGAGGGCGAGCGCACTCTAAAAGAAAGTGTCTGTAAAGGAAAGTGTCTATTCCTTTCTGTGCTTTTTTCTCAAAACAGCCAGGAAAGAAGCCAAGGGGTTTAAATGGTCTTCCTTTTACTTACTTCCTTTTCTTCTGAAAATAGTTGATGGAAAACCACAAGCTAAAATCATTGTAAATTGCATAGCTCACAGGGAAGCCATCGTTCTCTCTTATTGGCACTGGGAGCCAACCCGCTGAAGCTCCCTACAGAGCCCTGGAGAAGAGTTACAACAGGGGATATGCGGGGACACCTGGGTGGCTCAGTCAGTTAAGCGTCTACCTTCAGCTGAGGTCATGATCCCGGGGTCCTGGGATCGAGTTCCTCACCGGGTTTCTTGCTTAGCTGGGAGCCTGCTTCTCCTTCTGCCTGCTGCTCCCCTTTCTTGTGCTCTTGCTCTCTGACAAATAAAATGCATACAATATTTATTTTTTTAAAGATTTTATGTATTTATTTGACAGAGAGACAGCCAGTGAGAGAGGGAACACAAGCAGTGGGAGTGGGAGAGGGAGAAGCAGGCTTCCAGCGGCGCAGGGAGCCCGATGCATGCGGGGCTCCATCCCAGGACTCTGGGATCACGCCCTGAGCCGAAGGCAGACGCTTAATGACTGAACCACTGAGTGGCCCCTAAATACAATCTTCAAAAAAAAAAAAAGCAGGAGAGGTGCCTGAGAAAATGCAACTATGGTTTTGTCCACAAAGTGAAGGGAAATGAGGGGGTGAATGATCAGCTGACAACCTCGATTCCTGCAAACAGCCCAGTGGCTTCACATCCAGACCATCGCCTTTGCTTATCAACGAAACGGCAACACAAAAACCGATTCGATCGTGGCTTCCATCCCTCTCTGCCTGCCTGCAGACACACAAACTGGATATTCACTGATACCTCCATCCATCACTCCATTCCAAGAACTTGAAGTTGGAACTAAGCAGAACCCGTTTTTATTGAATGGTTTCAGCTCCCCAGTGCAATGCGTGCTTAGTTTCCCAGCGATGGATTTCAGAAGGCCAACAACTCTGCTGAATAATGATGCCTTTTTGCTGTTAACACTGAGAGGTCACCCTGAAAAGAAGGAACCCAACTATTGTGAAAGCTAGAACATTGCTCACAAATACGGTTTCCCAAACTTGGGGATCCAGGGTGAAATGCCAGGGAAGGAGGCTCTGGGTAGGAGGCTAAGCCCAGAGAGAGGTGGAATTCCCAGCACTGCACATGCCCGGTGTGCCCTGCGGCTGGCGCCCGCCACGTGACACATGCAAGCCCATCCCATACCCGATGCTGCCTGCGGGGTGTGTGTGTGTGTGTGTGTGTGTGTGTGTGCACGTGTGCACGTGTGTGTGTACTACGTACATAAATTCTCCTGTTGTTTTCTGCTCTCCACTTCAGATGATTTGATGTGTTTTGGCAACCTTGGCTCCTTTTGGCGTGTGAAAAGTGTGTCTCCAGTCGAAGTTACGGGGAGCACGATCTGCCACGCCCGGGAAACAGAAGCATGAGCCCTGAGGTAATCTCCTTCAAAAACGCCTGAGGGATGGAAACGTGGCATTTCTTTTACTGGGCATATGGCATTAGTACTCACGAGTAAAATTTAATGCTTTATTTGAAGATGTCAACGGATTTTGAGGCAGTGTTTCTCTTTGGCAATGGCGTGCTTATAAAGTGATTCACTGAGAGTCAACAGCCTGCTAGGAAAACGCACTTGGCGTAAGCAACACATACATTAAGGATGAAAAATTAATTCTGCTTCTTTCTGACGCTACCCGACATTCATATAGCATTGGATCTGACGAACACCCCTCAGGTTTCAATTCCATTTATCCCTACTAATTTTCTGATTTCTGGGAGGAAAAGCTTGTTAAACAGGTGGAGAGCCTCCCATGGAATTCATTGGTGACGCTTTGTTGAGTCCAATATAAATGGATGGGGGGCTCAGGGTCACATTTCCCAGTAAACCACTACACATAGTCAAAAAAAAACAGTTTAAAACTTTATGGGCAAAACAGCTGGAAAAATAACTGAAGACATCTAATATTTACCTTTTCTTCTCATGACCAATTAGTACTTAGGATCCAATAATGCTTAAGTCATATCCTCTTGCTTACTAAACAGTGTGATTTGTGACAAGACATTTTAAACACATATACGATTTTTTCATTGCATTTTTTGGAATATTCTTTAACTTAATTGTATGATGGTGTGTGTGTGTATATGCGTGTATGTATGTGTGTGTGTTGTTCCTGTTTTAGAAGGAAAATGAAAGTCCAAGTATAATTTTCAGGTTATGTCTGTGAAAGTAACCTTCCGTGTCATATTAATTCAGTTTTGTATCTTGACATGTTTAGTGATTTTTTTTTTTTTTTACAGATCAAAGAAGCAACAATTTTGGCAGACTAACGCCCTCATTAAAACGGAGTTAGAATAGGGGTATACACATCATCAAACGAAATTTTCACTTAAGAGTCAAAGTAGACCACGGAGTGAAGCCAAGCCCTTCTTTTCTTGAATCGGAGAAGCACGCATGCCAAGCAACAGGAAATCTTGAAATGTGGAAAATCGTAAGGGTCTTCATAGCCTGTTTTTTCGGAATTCTGTGTAAGGACAGCCGCTTCAAAACGTGAGACCCGAAACCAAACAAGGATTTAGTATTTTCACTGGGACTTAGATCAAACTGACAGATATCTAACCTCTACTTTCAAGCACAAATGGGTAATTTAAAAGTAAAACTTCATGAGTCTATTTGCATATGCTAGCTTGCCCACCCTGTTCTGTGGGAAGCATTATGTATTCTCAGGACTCAAAGAGCAACAAACAGGATAGAGAATATTTATCAGATCCCGTCCGTCCCCTGGGTCCTGCCTCTCGGCCTTGATTTCCAACCCTTCAGTAATACCCAAGTGTGATTATTTATGGGACATTCTTTTGCTGTTTACTTCATTGGGAAATCAAGGCTGCTGGCCGGTAAATTTCAAAATGCTAGTTTACGGCCCAACAGGAAGCTGAGGCAAAGGGTGTCTGTTGTACTCTCAAGGCTCACAGAGTCCCTGAAATGTGCTCGGGCCAGCTTAGTTTTACAATGTTAAGAAATAGTTCTTTCTTCTGCAACTGGCGCATAAGTTACTATAACTTACAAGACGCCAATGAACGAGCCTGGGGAAAGAACCAAGAGCTGGCCATGGTCAAGCTGCTTTTGACCAACTTTGTGTAGCAAGACTTTGACTTGAGTACAATTCTTACCATCTATTAGTTACTTAGAGAGATGGAAATTTCGTAATCTAGTACCATCTACTTTTAAAACCTATCTCAGGGGATGCCTGGGTAGCTCAGTGGGTTAAGCGTCTCCCTTCAGCTCAGGTCATGATTCCAGTGTCCTGGGATCGAGTCCCACATTAGGCTCCTTGCTCAGCGGAGAGCCTGCTTCTCCCTCTGCCTGCTGCTCCCCTGTTCCTGCACACGCTCTCTCTCTGGCAAATAAATACAATAATGTAAATTTTTAAAAAGCCTAACTCAGGGCTGATTTAGCCTGAAATTCTACTCCTAATCACCTAATCATATGCCTTTATCTCTGTAATTAGCAGAATACCTTTTTTTTGGCTTTGGTACTTATCCACAAGTATCATATCAGTAACTAAGCCATGATCACTAAAAGCATGATTCCTCAGGATTACATGATCAATCATTCTCAAGACTAACTCACATATTGCCCAACTCCACACACTGTCCCCAATCCTCTAGATACTTCCCATAATGAAATATCAAGTATCCAAATCCAGAAATTTTTTTAATTTCCTCATAGAAAAAAATTTCAAATAAAGTTCCTACACCATTTATTTGTGAATCTTCTATTATATATTAAGTACGTTTATGATTGCTAGATGCGACCTGAGAAACCAGATCATTCACAGTAGCCGACATAACACATTTAACGACCTGAGTACTTCCGTGACAAACACAGGCTGAGCACTATTTTTATAGTCATTTAATATTTAGGTACCATTCTCAAGCACGAGCTCATGGTTCTAGCGATCCCCCTAAAAGAGCCGACTGCCTCCTATCCGTCTCACCTGGAACTTCAAAGTTTCCTTTCTCTATCCGGGCAATTTCATGAAGGACCCATCACCCTATGTTTGGTACTATGTTACTCCTTTTACCCAACTGCTGTATAAGCATCATCCCATTAACCCTTACAAATGCCCTTTTCCAGAAACTCGAACACTAGGCGACGTATGATGAAGGATTATCATAAATAATCAACATAAAATACCTGCTTGTCATAATAAGTGGGAAAGGACATTTTGCAGTGAAGGACTCCTGATTTTTCTTATTTATTCATGTACTCACTAATTTGCAGAATTCTATAATCCACAATGGGTCCCCCTGTCATTAGTGCTAATTAGTGGGATTCTACTGTACTAATAAATCAACATTACCCAAGCACAGTGCGTGGAGATGGGGGTTATCACATATCCCTGCCTATGAATTTTTAAAGATTAGGTAGTGTTCGCCACTTGCAGTCCAAATTTTCAGTGATAGTTTGACGTGGGTCCCATTCCATAGCTGGATCTTTATGGAGAGCCCATAAGCTCTTTTAATGATTGTGCAGTTGTGGTAAGTGTCACACACTGGGTGCAAGGAAGGAAGGAAGGTACTAAGAGCAGGAAGGGACCACTGGGCTCCCATCGTCCAGTGCATAAAGGTAGAAGTTGAGCGATGAAGGAACTTGCTCAAAGTCCAATGGGAACTCAAAACAGCCACTCATACCAAAAGTGTGAGCACACAACGCCGCTAAAGAGTTATTTTTCATATGCCCTAAAATGCCCATGATCCTCCTCCAGGCACCTTCTCCCCCAGTCTCCTAACCCGTATCTTCACTGGTCCCCATTCTGCTGACCTTGTGCTCTCCCTGCCCCGTTTTTGCTTAGCTGTGAACTATTTACTTCCTGTTCATGTAACATTGTGTGTGTGTGTGTGTGTGTGTTCAAATGAGAACATTCAGTCGATTGAATTAGACTTCATGGTTGGTGTGCACCTCCATTCTTCTAAGGCATTTATCTGACCTTGGGATCCATTTATTGAACAGTATACTTTTCTTTGAACCTCACATCATCGTTTAATTACAATAGACAAAAATGGTTTTCTTGGCCAGTCTGCACGATGGAAGGTCATGTGGTCACTGACCCACATCTCTACAGCTGTTTCTCAGCTCTCTGCAAGGCCTCGCTCTCTGGTTGGTCGTAGCCAATCCGCACAAGTACTCTTTGACTGCGTGGCTATTTTACAATAAGTAACATTCAACGGTAGCTGTGCAAGACTGGAATTTCTTGCCTCTTTCCAAGGAGATAGGTGTCACAGAGAAGTTTCTAGAACACATCATCCAGTGCCACAGAGACAGGCGAGAGGTCGGTGGGTCTTCCTCTGCAGAGAACCTCTCCAAAAAGAGCAGACAGTTTTTCCTTTGAAATGGGATGGGGGATTTTCTAGGTGATCTTCCAAGGTGCTTTTAAGTCCCATGACTCTTTGATTCCCTCCGCAGTTGCTTTGAATTGTAATTCTCCCAAATTTTTGTGATCTTGTAACTGAATGTACATTTATATGCACAAATGAATATTCAGTGTAGCTATGCACAGTACATTGAAAAAAGTTGAGGATAATTTTAGTATCCCCATACTATACAAAGGGTATTCAGAATCTTACTAATAAATACATTGGCATCCTTCACTACCCTGTAATCCAAGATGGAGAAACTGTCTGGTTTTTGTTAAGGCTGGATGAATTAAAAAAGATTGCAAGATTGCTTTTGGGCACGTATCCTGAAGTTTGGCTGCTTATTCAAATCTTGTGCAAATTTCCGTAGACTGCGGAATTGGTCTGAAGCAAGAGGTTAGCCTGTAAATATTATGGACTTTGACGTGTCTTTTCATCTGCTGTTTTTTCTATCAGATTATAAAATAAACTTGAGGTGGTTCAGTTAAGTGAGAAAGTATTGAGAGACACACCCCAAAGCCAAGGAGGAGGCAAGAACGATACAAAGACGGGTTATACTGGGTTTCAAATGAAGCATATCATAGTGGATATGCTAAATATCATATTTTACCATGGGGGAAATATAATACGTGTTTCCAACTGTGTAGAGTTGAGGAAGCCTAGACTGCATTTGCAGAAGGAAGTTTTTGATTTGAGGGAGATTTTGACTCGTTTTAAGTTCTGATCTGAAACTTCTAAAATGTGATTTCTACTGGAAATCAGGATTGCGTGTGTGTGCGTCTGCGTGCGCAGGAGTGTGGGGTCCAGGATCATGGGTTTCCGCATAGCAATATTCTACTTTATGACGCATACGGGAATCAACTGGAAATGGTTAGGAAACTATACAAGGAGAGACTCCTTTGGTGTACAAGCAGTATATTGGTAAAAGCTGTTCTGCTAGATGGATGTGGGTATCGACTTAGCCCTTATTTACAGAAATAATGGCCAAGACTTTGTTTTGGCAATAGAGCTGTAATATGCCAAACATTTCTCCATCACTGCATTTGGCTTTCTTAGTTTCTTAAAGTGATAATCGTATCATTAGGTATCAGTTATAAGTTGTGCCATTATAAACAACGTGATACAGAGAAATTCATTTTCTAAAAATGAATACAGAGGTAAAGTAAACCGTCACGGTGAATAATCAGCCCGGAATTTTCCCAGGTGACTCATGTCAATTCCAAAAATTCGTACTGACTTCACCTGCTTCACGAACAACAACAAAAAAGCGCAGACAGCTGGTTGTAGAGATTCAGGACATAATTACAATTAGTAATTGCTATGTTGTTTCTAGACAGGAAGCCCAGGCGGAAGATCTTAGGATGCTGTAAGGGTTTTGCCACGAGATTCTTTTCATCGTTTTAAGTTGTGAAAAGAGTCATCGATGGAGTGCCTCAGGAAAACCAAAACTGTTCACTGCCTTGCTGAGGAAGACATCGCTCCTCCCAATTTCCCGTAGAAGGGAGCAAAGCGAAAGCACTGCAGATCGAAAATGTGTGTACGAATGTGCACAGGAGCCCAAATTCCTAAAATGTGAATATTTTGAATTGCCTAAGAGGGCTCATCATTTGCAGCTATTATATGGAACATATGGCTTACGAGCTGCGAGCTGACCCCGGTTGTTACTGTGCAGAAATATTACAAGTAAATCCTTAACGGGTCATCTCTATCACTGTACTGCTTACTGTACATACTGTTTGCCCATCAGCACGTGTTCCAACGGAGGGTACTATGTTCCAGCAAATTGAACTGGGGCGGTGGTCCTCCACCAGGGTCAGTGTTGCCCCCATGGGGCGCTTGGCACTGTCTGAAGACAGTTTTGTTGTTCATGACTGGGGAGCAGGACGGCAGACGCAGGGATCCTAGTGCGTGGAGGGCAGGGGTCCTGCTAAGCATCCTGCAACGCCCAGAACAGCTCCTGCAACAGAGAGTTATCCGGCCAAGAAAGTCAGCGGAGCCAAATCTGAGAAACCCTGAACTGGGACAGTTGCCAGTTTCTGGTAATATATGGAAGTGTCAGTCGTCTTAAAGTCTATCACCTGGACGCTCAAAGATAATGTTCCAACTGTCTCGCCAGTGCGAGACCCTCATGGGTAACTGATGGCTCCGTACAGTAGGGTGCAGCTGGATGGAAATTTGCCTAAAGCAGAAATCCCTTTCGTCTCTCCCTATTTATCATCATCATCATTACTTTTTTACTTTGGTTAGCAGATGTTTCTTTAGTGCTCTGACATCCTTTTTAATTTGCACATTTATTAATTTGGCTGGTGGAGAGCAGAGCGCTTTACCTGCCGAATCCTCCCTGTACCTTGGGGCTGGTGGTGTCACATATAAAGAGGTACCCGGCCCACCGTCCGGCTCTGGGAAGCATTTTTAACATAGCATCTTTAAGTGGGATCATAGGGTGACCGGGGCAATTTTGGCTTTTCTCCTATCTCACACTCCAAATGAAAGGGACTGATTGCCCCTAAGTCCATTTATTCGTCCACTCCAGGGGGAATTGTTTGGATTCTAACATGTACCCTCACAACATCCCATTTATAGCTGTGACAAAGAAGTAAGCAATTAATCAGACATCCCTGCTAACAATACTGACCTGCCAGCATTCAAATGCTTTAATTAAAATCACAGCACAATATATGCCAGGGGTAACAGCCTAGCAATGTCTCCACAAGGCAGGAAGCGACTCTCCTTACCAGCCCTGAAGCAAACACTTACTACGGGCACCCCTGAGAAGGAAAGAAGGTCTCCAGGGACGGTTTGTGCATGCGGCCGCTCACCCACGAAAGCAGATTACGCCCAGATCACGAACATTCAGGTGCTTCAGCACGGAAAGACGCGCCCAAATGAGAGGTTTTTCTTGCTCCTTTTCCCTTTCCTTCCTTTCTTTTTTCTTTCTTTCTTCTCTCTCTCTCTTTCTTTCTTTCTTTCTTTTTCTTTTTTTCTTTCTTTCTTTTCTTTCTCCCTCTCTCTCTCCCTCCCCTCCCACCCTCCTTCCCTCCTTCTCTCCATGTCTCTCTCTCTCTCTTTTTTGTGGTGGCGGTGTGCTTACACAGAAGGGGAAGAGCCCTATTACACACAGCGATGTCAGGCTAAATTCACCTCTACCACGTCAAAAATAAAATGTCAATGCAACTTGGAGATTTAAAAAATTTTAAATATCAGTAAGCACAGGAAAAGATTTTTTTCTTCCAATGTTAACTCACCCTTGTGACAGGTTTTAGCCTCTTGATATTCATGCCTGCTCCCCAAATGTTCTGCCTTTGTTGTGCACAGTAAAACCAAGATTTTACGATCATAAGGATACAGTGCTTTTAGAGGTAGATGATTTTGGAAGAATTTGGAAAGATGGCCATCTACTTATTTTTTTATTATTATTATATGTATGCTTAGTTTTTCCCAAGATGGTGTATAATTTCATTGAAATACATCAGCAGTCTTTGAAGTATACACAAAACCCATTATTCTCTTCTGGAGTTACACCACTTCCACATTTAATAATTGCTTTCATTGTTTATATTTTAACCGTTAATGTGAACACATTAACAGGTAATATATAACATGAGTTAATTACTTTTCAACTTGAGCCAAGCTAGCTTAAAATGCCTCTAAACTCCTCACGTCCTGTGTCCCTGTCTTACCCTTTGAGTTAAGCATTATTTTCCATCTGGCTCCTAGGGAACATTCTCTGACCCCTCCCTCATGCAAAGTATTTCTAAAGAGTTGGTCCTGTTTGTTCCACCGGAGCGGCCGTCCAGGGCGGTCAATATTGCTCTGCCTGTCACCCTGCCCGTCTCGTCGATGTTCAAACTCCCCCTGCCTTTTTCTCTGGATCCAAATCCTTAACATCTTTATTTGTGTTTCTCCCCCGAGCTGCCCTCAACACTTGTGACCTCTGTGGATTCGACTCTAAAGTGCTTTCAGAGCTTATCTTTCTTTCCACATGTGGCTCATAAACGTTTGGGGCGTCTGTGGGAAGTCGCCTGCCTCCCTCGGTGCCTCAGGAGGGCCCTTTTGTTCCCCTTGCCCAGCTGCCTTCCCCGGGCTCAGGGCTGGGTCCCCCACTACTTCCGGAAGGGAGCCCGCCTCTCACTTTGTTTATCCACGCTCCCCTCAGGACCCGGCGTATGGTGAGCTTCCTTCTCCACTCAGCAGCCCATTACACCCTCTCTTGTTCATATCCTGCCCCTTTCAAGTGTATCCTTTTTCCTTTGAAGGACACTGATACTTCCCACAATGGTTTTCAAGTTGAAATATGAAGCTTAAAACTTTTCTTCGTTTTCCTCCTCCTGCTCTGTACTTCCCTTCTGTGTTTATTAAAATAATATCTCTCCCTCTCTCTCTCTCTCTCTCTCTCTCTCTCACACACACACACACACACACACACGATTCCTGAGGCGAGCTCAAGTTCAGAGAGAATGACAACTGTCTTTTCATCCCATCTGCCTAATTATCAGGTAAGACAATGAGCAAGCTCAACAGAGAGGACACGGATCCACTTGGCAGTAGCCAAATACACTGTCATTATGTTAAAAGGAATTCAAAATATCATGAAGACTGTTTGACACAGAGAAATCATTTCTTTGGCCAAATTTAATTTTTCCCCCCATCTTCTTCATTATTTTCTCCTAATCCTCTTCGGCCTGGTCTGTTTCCTAAAATATTACCTGGAAAGTAGATGTATTAGTCATGATTCTCCAGAGAAACAGAGCCAACAGGGTATATATGGGAAGAAGGAGAGATTTTAAGGGATTGGCTCATGAGATTGTGGAGGCTGGCAGCCTGGAGACCCAGGAGAGTTATAGTTCAAATCCAAAGAAAATTCACTGGCAGGGTTCCTTCTTGTTCAGAGGAAGTCAGACTGAGTTCTATTAAGGCCTTGCACCGATTTGGTGAGGCCCACCCACCATAATGTAGCATAATGTGCTTTTCTCAAAGTTTACTGATTTCAAAGTTAATCTTTTCTATTAAAAAAACACGTTCATTAGAGACATCCTGAATAACGTTCAGTCAAATATCCGGACACGATGGCCCGGCCATATGAACACACAAAATTAACCATGTTCTATGGAGCACCGGTTCCTTGAATTAAACACTGGACTGAACTGATTTCTCTCCCAGGTATTTCCTTTCATTATTAAAAGGGGGGGAAATGAGTGTCAATACGATGACCACCTCCTGGATTTCAGATGCTTGGTCAGTCTTCATTATCTCATTTAATTCCTACAACAATATCATACAATAGATATCATTATCAGAATCCCTGATATGACAAACATCTTACAGAAAATAACACGTTAGAACTATTACTGTTTCTCAACCTCACGCTTTATGAAAATAAAAGTTTCAAAACCCTCAGAACCATCATTATACAAGCCACTCTGGAATCTCTAAATCAGTATGGCTTTGCTGACCTCTGTTTACTCTGATTTGTTTGAGATATGGAATTTTTAATCCATTATCTCAAGCCACAGAATAGTAGAACAGTTGTTTCTCTATCCCATGGAAGTAACTTTACCTTAGATTTTATGAAGTATGATTTGAAAGTTCATAAGCTTATAAGATAATAATAGAAAGTCCTTGGCTTACCTCTATAAGCATCAAAAACCAGAACTAATTGAAATGGTTTCAGGCTCTAGAGTTTTCCCCAAGTGGTACTTTGTTGAAAAAGAAAAAGAAGGTGATTGACAAAACACCCAGTAGAAAAAGAAAGGTTAGCAAAGAGTCAAATAGAAGGCAACTGACTTTTTTTTTTTCCGAGTGATAATTTGGTGTTGATGTGGAGGAAAGAAGGATTTTGCCTTATTTTCCGGCACACATGGTAACAGATTTGATCAAAGTCACACAGCAGTTTAGCTGATACTGGGTCAACACACCCTTTAGCCTCGAGGGTCACCAGAGGTAAAGCAATGCCCAGAGTTTTCATGGTAGGAGCAGAAAGGGCCGGAAAGAAAACAAGAGAAAACGATGCAGAGGAAGAGGGCAAGAGGAGAAATAATGCAAAGTCCCCTGATGTTGAGAGTAGGTAACAAACTCCAAGGTCAAGGGCATCTCTGCCATGTTAAATTCTCAAAAGCAGAGTTCCAAAGACTAAGGCTGGAAGTCAAATCCAGCTCACTGCTTGTTTTGTTCAATAAAGTTTTATTGGAACACAGCCATGCCCGTTCACTCGTGTATTGTCTATGGCTGTCTTCCCTACAAATACGTAGTTGACTAGTTACGACAGGGACCATATGTGGCTTTTGACACGAATGTCTTCCAGCCCCTAGTTAGTGCCAAGCCAGAGCACTAAGGGAGCCCATCTTCATGGACAGGTTCCACATCCTATGCCAGGACAACCCGTATATGTTCTGCAGTAATTTATTTTTAACATCCTATTGACTTCTGTGGAGCAATACTTGCTTCTCCTGTTCTTAACCAGATGACTACTAAGAAAATTATCTTTAAGTTGCTCTGTTACCCTCAGATTAGATAGATAGATAGATAGATAGATAGATAGATAGATAGATAGAAAGAAGATGGGGGCACCTGGGTGGCTCAGTCGTTCAGCGTCTGTTTTCCGCTCAGGTCATGATCCCAGGGCCCTAGGATTGAGGCCCACATCAGGCTCTCTGCTCGGTGGGGAGTTTGCTTCTCCCTCCCCCTTTCCCTCCACCTCTCCCTGCTATTCATACTCTCTCTCAAACAAATAAATAAAATCTTTAAAAAAATAAATAAAAACATGATTTTTACCAGGATTAAAACAGGAGATTTGACGCATGGAAGACTTTTTTAAAGGAAAGACCTTATAATGTTCTGAAGAACATGGAAGACAGCATAAAACCCCGGTTAGAGTCAGCCCTGGCGTGAAAGAGCCACTGCCCAGGTGTGACCCCTGAGACAAGTCGTATGTGCTTTGAGACCGCTTCCTGATCTGCACAATGGGGCTAATGATATCCCACCTTCCTGTGTTTTTTATGAGGATTAAAATGCCTGGCACAGATGGGTGTGTAACAAACCACATCAAAACGGAGTGGTTAAAATCCAATTTATAATTTCTCACAATTGCGTGGTTTTCTGGGTACTTTGACTGGATTCACCTGCATTGGCATGGACCTCCTCCATCAACTGCAGCTGGCAGTTGGGTCTGGTTGGGTCAACCGGAGAGCTGGATCTTTCTCTAGGCTGGCCCATCCTGGCCTTCGCCATGTGGCTGCTTCAGGCCAGCCTCTGGGCCAGCGTCACCAAGTTTCTGCTTGCTCCACATTGGCTGATGTCCTAGAGGCCCAAACAAGCCACATGGCCAAGCGCTGAGGCAATGTGGAAGCAACTTCACCCCTGCCTCCTGATGGGAAGAGAGGCCCAGCCATTTTCATGTCACCATTGTTGCTCAGTACGGTGCTTAGTGAGACAGTGTTGTGTTTCCGCACCTATGTTAGTTCTTGTTTCCGCTACACCTCAGTCACTTTTTGGGTGCAGGAATGTTCTAATATGCTAGCTTTATGTCACAGCCTGTGCTCCACCCTATGAATAGTATGACTACTGGGCCATGACTATCCTCATCTTTCAGACTGTAGGAAAGCTCCTGAACTTGCCCATTATGGAGGCTAGGAACGGGTGGAGAAGGATGTCAAACCCAGCAGCCTTGCTCCGGCATCCATCCCATCCCCACTGCAGCCCCTGCAGCTAGTTATGTCCAACGGGGTCAGCGTGAGTTTGGCAGAGCCCCTTTGCCTGGGAGCACATGGCCATGCAATGGCGCTGGCGGCAAGCCCTGGAATCCAGCATGGCAGTGGGTGTGCCAGCCCACAGGGAGGTCAGTATAAAACTAGGCCCCCTTCCCACCTCTACCTGTTGGGACCACAGCTGAGCCATTCAACAGCCTGGAACTTTCTTTTTTTCTTATTTTATTTATTTATTTATTTATTTGTACAGCACTCCCAGAATGCCAAAGTGCTCAGAGCAGGGTCTAATGAGTATGAACTAAACTAGAAATTAACTCCAATCTAGTTCCCTCTCAGAGAACGAGACCTCCAAGCCCAATCCCAGTTAGCACTAGTCTCTCTTTGCTCTGGACTTTTCCAGTTTGGGAGGGCCAGGAAAGCCTTGGGAAGTCTCCCTGGGGAACACCTGGGTCCTGGGCTAGTCGGGATGGTTGGTCACCATGCTTACTGGACTAGCCTGCTCCCAGCTTAGGAGTCTCAGAAAGCATTCCCTGACTGAGCAGCTGATGGGATGAGAAAAGGCCCCCTTGATTGCTTTTGTCCATTCGATCTTCAGAACCTTCTATAGAGTTTGGCATCATATTGGAGCTCAAAAAAAAATACCTGTTGAATAGTGAGAATGTGAATGTATGAATAAGTGAATCCAGCACAGAGCAGGTGGCCCTTGCTTCCTACTACCCGAGAGTGTGGGTGACACCACGGAAACCCAGGAACACATGACACAGCGTTTGCCCCAGAATGTGCACCAAAGAACCTTTACATCCTTCTGGTTCCTTCTAAAACAAAGAGGAGTGGACAAAGTGACCAGTTAATTCAAGTCAATCAAGTTTCACTCAAACAAAGTCTCCTAGAATCATATAAAGTCCTCTTGAACTTCCATTTGGTGGAATTCTGAGCCAACATTTTTATGAACCAAGAAAAATCATGTTTTGTACAATGGAACCACCTTAACTTAAACTTTATGGATTTTTACACTTCAGGGAAGATACTTCATAAGTGAACAGCTATTTTAGTGAACAGCTATTAAAGTTGTGAATAAGTCAAAGAGATTCTTAGCTAGAGGTGAAGGGATATGGGTGGAATGTTTGTGCTCTTCAAATTCATATATGGAAGCTCTAATCCCCGATATAATGGTATTAGGAGGCAGGGATTTGGAGGTGATTAGGTCACCAGGGTGGAGCCCTCATAAGTGGAATTAGTGTCATTAACACCATTAGTGGAGAGACACCAGAGAATCATCGCGTCTCCCTTATTTGAGGAGACAGCAAGAAGGTGGCTGTCTGCAAACCAAGAAGAGGGCCCTCACAAGCAACCAAATAGTCTGACCTTGACCTTGGACTTCTTAGCCACCAGAACGGTGAGAAATAAATTTCTGTTGCTCACGTCACCCTGTCTACGGTACTCTGTTATGGCAGCCTGAGCTGCCTGAGACAGAGAGTATAGTCCAGTGGTTAAAGGCAAGCACACTGAAGTATAGAATAGTATAGAGCAGGGGCGCCTGGGTGGCGCAGTCGTTAAGCGTCTGCCTTTGGCTCAGGGCGTGATCCTGGCGTTCTGGGATCGAGCCCCACATCAGGCTCCTCCTCTATGAACCTGCTTCTTCCTCTCCCACTCTCCCTGCTTGTGTTCCCTCTCTTGCTGGCTGTCTGTCTTTCTGTCAAATAAATAAATAAAATCTTTAAAAAAAAAAAGAATAGTATAGTATAGAGCAAATTTGTATTTGAATTCTGGCCTTGCCATGTTCTGGCTACGGCACCCTGAGTACAGGATCTGACTTCTCTAAGCCTTATTTGCTCACATACAAACGAACTTGGCACCTCCTGTCCTTTGGACCTGTAATGACAATTCAACATGAAGCCATGTCCCAGTTAGCCTGAGATTTCTGGGTTTGCATAGAACACCCACTTAATACAGGAAGTAGTCAGTCCCGGGCCTGACACAGTGAGGGCTTCATTAAGCACCATGGCTTAACATAGAAATTTTCCCAAACTTTGCATGAGCTTTTAAACATGCATCCATTTCAAAGCTATTTTTAGCATAGTGAAAAAAATGATATTGAAGAAAAGTTCAAGACGGTACAATGTTGCCATGTCATATGGGCACCACAGCCTAAAAAATAAAATGGCATTTTGGAAAAATGAAAACAGCAGTAATGCTACCTCCGTTGGTATGGGAAGAATGTGCTATTAACGCTCACGTCGGGCTATCTATGTGCCAGGAGCTGTTTAATGTGTTTTACATTTATTCACTTCTCCACGTCCTCACACAACTCTCTGAGGCAGGCACTTCAACTGTCATCCCCATTTTATGGACGGGGAAACTGAGGCACATAGGTCGCCCAGGAAGTAAGCAGCAAAGCTGGGATTAGAAGAGCCAGTCTGGCTCCAGAGTCTGTGCTCTTGATCCTGTGAGTGCCGTCAGCATGTAAAGCTTACTGTATTGGTTGTCATGTTTATTGTCAGCCCGGGAAACCAGATAAAACAGGAGACTTTTCTATGAAAGAAAAGAGCTTTCCTGGCACTCAGACTATCTGACACCATTTTGGCCTCTTGGGGTCTTTTTTTAATTTTTTAATTTTTTTTTTTCACTTCATTCCAAACACTCAACTGTGTTCCAAGATAGTTGAGGTTCTGGATAGATGGTCTGATTGGCTGGAAAAAATGAGTGAGTTTCCCTCTTAAAAATCAACGTATTTTGGGGTCCCTTGGTGCCTCAGTCAGTTAAGCGTCCAACTCTTGGCTTCGGTCCAGGTCATGATCTCAGGGTTGTGAGATCAAGCCCCATGTGGGCTCTGTGCTCAGCACGGAGTCTGCTTGTCCCTCTCCCTCTGCATGCATTCTCTCTCTCTCTCTCTCTCTCTCAAATAAATAAATAAATAAATAAAATCTTTTTTTTTAAATCAACATATTTTATCCACAGGAGGTTTCAGAATATCTTACCTCTCTATAAAGCTGATCTTTTTCTCAAAACTACCTTTTTTTTTCCCAGTCACACCTAGAGAAAACATGAGCTCCACTCTAAGATAATAGGAATGGCTCAGATTCTACTCTCATTAATATAATGATTCCATAACACAATGACAGATAAAAGAACTTTCTTTTTATTCTACTCAAGGCTGGTTTTACATAAAAATAGACCATAACTCAGAGTCTGTAATGTCTATGGAAAGGTTACACTCGTTACCATCCAAATAGGCTGAGCTAATAAAAATTATATTTGTTACAATCCAAATAGATTAACCGGCCTTAAGGGCTTAGCTATGTATTACACTTTTCAATTTTCTTATAATTAAATTAACATAAAATAGTCTTCACAAATAAATGGCTGTTACAGAAATAGTTAAGCTCTGTTTAACAAAAATAGCCATTCTATTTATATGTGCAGCCACTCAAGTAGATCTGGTTAATGGAGAGAGCCACTTCTCCATAGAGTGGACTCGTGACTGAGAGACGAGCAGAAAGATCCCCTCTCGTTTGTCCTGCTGAGACCAGGGGGCCCCAGCTGGTGGCCCAGTACAAAGTCAGGACCAGTGTCACTGGCACCACTCTCCTGTTCTTGCTGGGTGCTCCCGACCATCAGCCAGTGGGCACAGTGGTGGGATCCAGTCCTGCCCCTGGGTTTCCTACTGCTCTTGAAGCTGCCATTTTCTTGGTTTACCTTCCCCTTTCTTCTCCAGAAGCCTGACCTCTAGATACCGGCTTCCGGCTAGGAATTCCATCTGAATATTGCTTCCATTGTAAGATCCATCATTCTGAACTTTTATGTTTTCGTTCAGGTGCCATTTTATGACTCTACCCCCGAAGTGCTCACGTCATCGAATAAACAATGATATTTTAAGTCTCTCATTTTAAGCTGAAAATGTCTTGGACAAAGGAATTGATGCCCCTAACTGGCTAAGATTCTTAAGTGTTAGGGTCCTCACCAAGCTCATTAATTTCAGATCAGCTTTTTGTTTTATTCCATAAATGTCCTCAGACATGATAAAGAAATGGAACAAGTTATGGAGGTGTTGCCCTTTGAAACAATCAGAAGCTTAAGCTTTCTCGGTTCTAAACGTCAAGAGGGAGACAACACAAGGAAAAGAGATGCAAGGCCTTTTAACACTGGCTGTGAGCTTAGATGCCCGGGCTGGCTGCTATGCTGAACACCTTTTCGTGCTTGGTCTTCTTTAATCCACGCATCTTCCTGAGTATCAGGGGAAACGTCCCAATTTAGAAATGGGCAAATAGAGATTGCAGAACTCATATAAGTCAGAGCAAGCTTCATCAATCCAGAAATAGGGAGAAGTCTTGACAATAGTGAGATGGGAGGTAGGGGTCTGCAAAAACTGTGAACTAGAGTATTACCGAAAGGTGGAAGCCGAATGGTCACTCATTAGTTGAACACTCAAATTCGTGTTCAAGCATTTTGGCGGGACTCTGAACTTGACAAGATGCTCAGTAGCCGTCAGTCTTGATGCCCTACTTGGAGCCCAGCGGTTGGACTGCATCAACAGTGAAGTACAATCTACCAGGACTGTATGACGATATAACACAAACTCTCACACCAGCAGCACCCCGCCCCCCCTGCTCGTATATGACTGTGATTATCTCCCTGAAAATAAATAGAACTTAGAAAGTATCTTGAGCAGATGATGCAGGCTCTTTGAATCTCTGCGTGCCCCCTGCTGCTGCCCACCTTTGGGGTGACTTAATCCTCATTAGCACCTCCATAAAAGGTTGAGCAAGAATAATAGAGACGAGGCTCAAATGAGTCCATTTTGCCGCACATCAGCAGCTTTTGTCGAAGGTTTGATGAAGAAAGAGGTCAAAAGTAATGGTGCAATAAGAAAAATAAATTATCTGTGGAGCTCATCTATTTATGGCTCCCCATCCCCATCATCATGGATGAGCAAGACCTGACCATACACTTAAGAAGATTAAAAACACTTTAATTCAAAGTGCTCCAAGCGAGGTGAGTAGGTGAGAAACGGGGTAATTTGCATTTTACAGCCCTCCCCCACCTTTAGCGGGCGTGGAGGGACGCATGGCATTCAGCCTTGGCTCCCGAGCGCCTCGCGGGAAGTAGATGTTCAATAAATGTTACATGGAAAGCACCGCTCCCGTATCGTATTCTATACGCTCAAAGTTGGCTGCACGTTGCAAAAACCTGGGGGGCTTTAAGAAATACTGATGCCTCGGTCCTGATGGGGTTCAGGAAACAGCACCCCCCAATATGGCACCTTGGCGCGTGAGACATTTCTCCACAACTGTTCGCTCTTTACCAAACCTACCATAACAACACTTAGGCTGAACAGTTTCTCCATGTCTTCGTTTCCTTATAAAGCCTACCGCCTCATGCAAAACTTATATTAAATAAATGGGTATGCTTTTCTCCCATCAATCTGTTTCTGTCAGTTTAAGTTTCAGACCCAACCAGGAACCCTAAGAGAGTTCCCCCTACAGTCCATCACCGACAAATTCTGAATTAATCTGCATCAGGTTGGGCCTGGGCACGGGGATCTTTCAAAGGATCCCCAGGAGACCCTAACATGTGACAAAGTTCGAGAACAAGAATCATCTGTGTGCCTAGAAGGCAGCTGTGACAGGAGCTGAGCAGGGAAAATACAAGGCTACATGCCTAATAACCTCACCCAGTCAGGAGATGAGGGACAGGGAAAAGGACCCAAATGACAAGGTGACTAGCAAGTGGGTGAGAAGAAGAGAGGAGAGGAGAGGAGAGGAGAGGAGAGGAGAGGAGAGAGGAGAGGAGAGGAGGAGGAGGAGGAGGGAGGAGGGAGGAGGGGAGGGGGAGGGGGAGGGGAGGGGGAGGGGGAGGGAGGGGAGGAGAGGAATAGGAAGAGGAAGAGGAAGAGGGAAAGGGAAAGAGAGAAGGGAGAGGAGGGAGAGAGGAAGGAAGGGGGAAAAGCCTGGAACACTGAAGCAAGAAGTGAGTGGGACGTAAGTTGGTTCGGAGACTGACTGCCCAGTTTCGAGCTGTTTCTGATAGACAGCAACACAGAGAACACATACGTCTTCCGTTTGTGTGTTTCCTAAATGACAAGGTCAGAGGCCCCGCACTGGAGAACTGGAATGGCTTAGCAGCAAACGAATGGCTTTGAAGACCAAGTGGGCCTCAATTCCAGCTCTGCTCAGAGCCCACTGACTCAACGGTACACTGGGGGACTAATGTCCGCCTCTCAGCTGTGGTGAAGTTGATGAGGGTATAATGGACTCACTGTTGTGTCTCCTCAAAGTTGATACATGGAAGCCGTAACCCCCGGTGGGGATGGTTTTTAAAGACGGGGCCTTTGGGAGATAATTTGGGCTAGCTGAGGTCATAAAGGGTGGGGCCCTCATGATGGGATTACTGGCCTTTATAAGTGGCCTTCTTGTAGAAGAGGACCTCTCTCCCTCCTTCTCCTCCTCTGCTTCCTCTTCTTCCCCTGTTCCTGCTTTGAGAAGAGGCCTTATGGGGACAGACTGAGAAGTCAGCCATCTGCAATTTCCAAAGAGAGCCCTCATCAGGAGCCGAATCAGCCAGCACCTTGATCCAGGCCTTGCAGTCTCCAGAACTCACAGAAGCAAACGTCTGCTGTTTAAGCCCGCCAGTGAATGGCTGCAGGGCTCTGTGACAGCGGCCTGAAGAGACTATGACAGAGGGTGAGTCGACAGGGGAAGAGGCACACCGTGGGCACTCGGCCCAGGCAGCCCGGCCTGACACATACCCACAGTATATGCTTGGGGATGTACAACTATGCACGTGCACGGCCCTCCAAGCTTGTGCCAGCACAAAATTCCGAGAGGCCATCTGGAGGCCATCTTTATCAAAACCACTTCCTTTTGGCACACACTAAAGCCGGTGTAAAAACATCTTCAGCGCAGTCTCAGGGAGAGAAAGAATTGGGTCAAGTGCGAGGAGGAGTGGTTGCTCATGGTCCCTGTCTTAGTTTGCTCGAGCTGCTGCCACAAAAACATCATACACTGAGTGTCTTACAACAAACGTATTTCTGATCATTCTGGAGGCTGGGACGTCCAAGATTCTGGTGCCGTCAGACTCAGTGTCTGGCAAGACCCCTTTTCCCGGTTCAGAAACGGCCCCCTTCTCCCTGTGTCCTCACATGGTGGGGGGAATGAGCTGGCTCTCTGGGGTCCCTTTTATAAGGACACTAATCCCATTCATGATGGCTCTGCCCTTGTGACCTAATCACGACCCCTAAGCCCCACCTCCTAATACCATCATACTGGGGATTAGGTCTCAACATACAAATTTTGGGGGAACACTAACATTCAGACCACAGCAGCTGTCAACAAAGGAAAGCTTCTGACCTCATCCCTCCTAGTGGCCATCAGCACCACGCTCCAACAGCACAGGACAGCAAGACCTCTAGAAGCCCCCAGCAACTTCCTCCAGCGCCGGCTCAGAGCCCTGCCACCCACTTCTTCCCTTCTCTGCTCTTCTGCCACTTGCCGTGTGGTCCCCTTGGCACATGCTGGGCTGACTGACATCTCCCTGGCCTAAAATGTTATCAGTTCATCCCACTTATCAAAAGCTAAATGGCTCCTACTTCCCCCCCGGCACTTTCTTTTTGAAGCCTATTTTTATCTGGAGCGCAAATTCTTGGTTTCACCAGCAACCAAGGCGTCTGGGGAACACAGCATTTAAAGTCTTCTTCTCATCCCCAGAGCTGATTATCGATATGTCCACCCTGTCGTATTCCGGGAGGATGGCTGCTTTCCCAGACCCACTCCCAACGTGAAATTAGGCCGCGCTTAAAACAAACAGTGGCTCAGACAGCGTGGGAGGGAATCACTGGCCTACATAGAAGAAACACTGGGGGCTTTCTATTTTAGACCCCAAAGCAGAAGGAAATGCCTCCCCCCCACACCGGTGACACTTGTACTAAGAACACTTAGTAAAAATCGATTGTCAGAGTTAAAAAAAAAAAAAAATGCCCTCGAGAAGATCCAGCCCAGGGATTTTAAAGCAGGGTCGCGCATCAAAAGGGTGACACAGATCTGAACCCCGAAGAGGGTTTTCAAAGCCGACCAGAGAACCCGCTTCTCTCATTGGAGCTGAATCATAATGGAATTTACATGGGGCCTGTTGATTCTGTGTTTTGCCATCCCTGTTTGGGGGCTGGGCGGGGGGGGCTGTTTTGATCACTGTAGTTCTGTGCCAGGCGGGCAAGCACAGATCATTCATGAGTCCTGCTTCGCCCTCTCACCTGCGGGTCCGAATCTGTCCACCCCTCACCGTCTCTGATGAAGTGAAGAGGTAGAAAGTGGGGAATGGTGGGGCTCATAGAGGAACAAAGGGGAGCCAATGAAGTTGAAATATTTGATCTTCTCTCCCTTTTCCTTGAGAGAGGCCCTGGCACATTTCCCCTCCTGCCGCTTCAATTGTTCATTCATCTCATTTCTTTGCTTCATTTGTGTTTCTCATCTTAGAGATGATTTTTTTTTCACCTTTACTACTTCTTTCCGCCTGTCTCCCTCTCACCTCCCCATTCCTCCCGCCCAGATCTTCCTGGACGACAATGAAAATGACTTTACCATGCGCCTCTCACTTGTGTTTCATGATGTGGCACGAGGGTCCAAACCGCAGGGGACACCCAAAGGCGGCTTTGTCCCCAGACGCCCTCCAGGCCACTCCACGGACTCTCAAACCTCTGAAACCCGCAAAGTCACCTTGGCGGGCTTGTAGAAACGCAGGTTCCCAGGCCTCCCCCCACCGACTTTCATTTAGTGGGTGCAAGGTGGCTTCCGACACTTCAGAGCAGAGCACAAAACGATTCGTCCCGGAACGTACAGCGGGAACGCCGGTGTGGCGAAGGGGCCTTCAGATTTCTATTCAGCCGTCCGTACAAAACACTCAACTCCCTGCCCCGCGCTCTCCACGTCCCCTGTGATGTCACAGGGACTGCGTCGCGGGCACCACACAGGGGGGGTTCGGGACCGGGGGAGATCAGCATATCGAGCGCACTGGGCACCGGGCAATGTCGTGGGCACCTTCACTCCCACCTCACCTCTTGTGCACGCGCTCGCGAAAATCGCAGGTGCTTTGGATAAAGTGCAAATGTTAAGAGAACAGGAAACTCTTGTAGAAATGCAGCTTTTGCCTTAACCTCAAAGGTCTTCCGCACACTGCGAGTCCTGAACCTCGGGAACTTGAGACGAAGGAAATAGTTCCCTTTGGGTCCCCGCCTCTGTCATCGCCATCTCCAATAACCCGAAGTGTGACATGTGGCAAGAGTCATCTCGGGAAAAGACAACAGGTTTGAATTCCGCTTTCATTACAGTCCTTTGAGCTGGGTCTCCCTTTGTTGGGTTGTAGTTGTTATATTTCCTCCCCACCTCATCTAGCCAGACTGGGCCCAGCCTTTCTCTGCCCATGGTCCCGTCCCACCGCACATCAGGCAACTCCTGGCTGACACCAGGGGCCAGGCTGGTGACCCTGAGCCCCTGCTTCCTCCCCTTCAGAAGAAGTACTCCCCACCCCCACAGGAAGCACTCCGGCTCAGGTGCACCAGGGCTGGTTGCTGGCCTCCCTGGCTCTTTTCTGGATTTGTTTGTTTTTCACATTCTATACTTTTTTTTTTTTTTTAATTTTTATAGGCATCCCAGGCACAGGGCCAGGCACACTCTCTGGACAAGAAAGATTGTCTTCAGCATTCCTGAATCCTCCAGAGTGTGACTGATGGGCACTGAGTCTTCAGTGATAATGTAAACAAGCCCAGAACTTCAGGTTTCTCAGCATAAAAAAATTAGAAAAGTATGGGAGAAACATCTAAAAATTGAGTAAGGACATCTGATCCATAAAAACACGTGGAGCCTCCCCTTCCATAGTCCCAACTCTTCCTCCTCCGACTGGTACAAAGATTCATTCTTTACCAAATGTACACTTGACTCTCCATCCGTTTAGTTCAAATTGTGTCCCCTGCTTCAGGAAAAGCAATGTAGAAACCACCTCTCCGATGTCCTTAGGCCTACTGTGTGCCTGTGATATGAAATTGCAGGCAACGTACAATTGTATATTGCTGAACCCATAGAGGGGAGCCTATGGATATTTACAAAAGGAAGGATGATGCATGTTTGTTATTTTATGAGTACCGTTATAAATGACAGTCGTTGTATGGGGTTGTGGGAATGTTTACAATTGGGGAGGGGTCAGTTGATTTATCCCAAATTCTATATATTGTTTCAAAATATAAATCATTTGCACTTATATTTTTATAATACAGTTACTACTCTTAAACACTGCATTCGTTTCCTAGGATTCCCAAGGCAAATTATCACAAACTGGTTAAAACAAAGGTAGGTTAAAACAAAGTAAATTTATTCTCCCATTTTTCTGGAAGCTAGAAGTTCAAAATCAAGGTGTCAGCAAGAAAATACTCCTCCCTCTGGAGTCTCCAGGGAGAAACCTTCCTTGCCTCTTCTTGCATCTGGTGCTTGCCAGAAATTCCTGCTGTTCTTCAGCTTATAAAAACATCACTCCATCCTCTGCCTCTGTCTTCCTGTGGCCTCCTCCCCTATAGATCTGTGACCAAATGCCCCTCTTCTTATAACATAGATTTAGGTCCCTGATGGCCTCATCTTAAATTGATTGCAGCTATCCTTCCCAGAGGATCTTCAAGCAAGGTCACGTTCACAGATTCCAGGATGTGAATTTGGGGGGGAGCAATATTAAACCCAGTTCAGGCATTATCTTGTCCTGAAAACTGCAAGTACATAAAATTCACTGAAATTCTCCCTCCGTTGTTTTGTGGAAAAAGCAGATTTGTGTTTCCCTAAAGCCCTGACTTCATTCATCAGCTCATTAGGGGAGGGTGTCAGAGTACAGAAGTTAATGAGAGAACCATTCTAGAAGGCTGTCCATTTCTACTTGGACCAAGGTCCAGGCCTGTGTTTCTGGACTGACTCCCATTCCAGAGAGAAGATTCTCAAGTCCCGGAACTGGGACCGTCAGGGAGAGAGGGTAGAAACTGCCCAGTTACCACGTGTCTGCAGGCATTTCAAACCTCAGGGTCCGATGTTGTCTTAGTCCGCTGGGGCTGCCATACAAAATACCACAAACTGGGTGGCTTTAACAACAGACAGTTATTTTCTCGCAGTTTTGGAAGCTAGAAGTTTAGGATCAAGGTTCCAACCAACTCGATTTCCCTTGAGACCTCTCTTCCTGGCTTTCAAGCGGGTGCCTTCTCACAGTGTCCTCATATGGCCTTTCCTCTGTGTGTGGGGAGACAGAGCGAGAAGGATCTCGGGCACTGCTTCCCCTTCATAAGGACAGCAATCCTATAGTCAGGGCTTCAGCGTGTGAATTTGAGGGGACACATTCAGTCCACAGCAGAAGGGACCTTGGAAATAATAGGGCAGATCTCCGGTTTCACAGGCGAAGACTGTTGTACAAGGTGACAGGTCTTGATAAAGGTCACCCAGTTTGACAAGGCTGGAATAGTCTGAGCATTCCTCCATTCTATGGAAACTCTAGGCAAAAGTCTTGACTTTTATTTCTTTTTGTCAGAATACAGAGATGATAAATAGGTAGATAAATACATACTTCTTAAGTAAACAAACATGGATGGCATCCCCTTCATTTTGACTTATGTCCAAAGGCAATGTAGAGAAGCTTCATCTGATGACACCTTCTGTGAGCGGTCACAGATGAAAGTGGGTAACCTTTTTGGATTCCCTGTGAACCTAGCACTGTGTCTTATCCATGGTTGGCATAGATTAAATGTAGATAATATTTATATTAATAGCTAACTTTGTATTTAATACTTCGTACTATTCTAACCACATGTATTAACTGATTTAATCCTCACAATAATTTAATAGATAGGTTTTGTTGTGAGTGGCATTTCACAGATAAGAAAGTTGAGGCATAGGGAAATTTATTAATTTACTCATGACTCAAGAATGAATGAATGAGGGGCACCTGGGTGGCACAGTCGTTAAGCGTCTGCCTTCGGCTCAGGGCGTGATCCCGGCGTTATGTGATCGAGCCCCACATCAGGCTCCTCCGCTGGGAGCCTGCTTCTTCCTCTTCTACTCCCCCTGCTTGTGTTCCCTCTCTCACTGGCTATCTCTATCTCTGTCAAATAAATAAAATAAAATCTTTAAAAAACAAAAAAATTCTTTAAAAAAAAGAATAAATGAATGAATGAATGAAGGTATCTGAGGACTAGTCTTAAGCTTTGTGCTTAAACCCTGCCTAGCTATACCACTCTCCTTCCAGCAACCTCTAGCCAGAATTTGGCTTGGGGGGCTTTGCTACTGTTTTGTTGTTGTTAAAGGTACGAGGATGCAGACAAATCACTAATAACAAAACCACTAACTATAAATATTCAATACTCTTTTATCAGCGTTTTTATGAACACTCATATACGCACTTACGCTAAGGCATTTCCTGGAAATAAGACTTAACCTCACTACATACTGTAATGTATTCTGTTATTTTCTATCGTGTTCCATTTTAGTTTAGTTTCTTCGATGTAATTTTTTCATGCAGATCGTGACCAACAAAATGGATTTCATGAGCCGCAGTTGCGTCCCTATCAGCCGTAGGGAAAGCAAAAGTGCCTTCTAGAAGAGGCTATCCGAATTAGTAGAGCTGCCTTCTGCTTTCATTTGCTGAAGTTCAGAATTATAAAGCTTTGTAATATGTAAGATGCATAAAATGTGTACGCTTAAAAGCTCTGAGTATTGTTGTGGGGTGTTTTTTTTGTTTTTTTGGTTTTTTTAAGATTTTATTTATTTATTTATTAGACAGAGACAGAGACAGCCAGAGAGAGAGGGAACACAAGCAGGGGGAGTAGAAGAGGAAGAAGCAGGCTCCCAGCGGAGGAGCCTGATGTGGGGCTCGATCCCATAACGCCGGGATCACACCCTGAGCCAAAGGCAGACGCCCAACGACTGAGCCACCCAGGCGCCCCTGAGTATTGTTGTTTTTAAGGAATGCTTTGTCATTAGCCTGGAATAAACGGGACGAACACACTTCAGAGATTTAGGCTCTGGAAACTCATTTAGTGTTTCTCTGCTCATATGACTTTGTGTTTCCCTTCATTTCGATGGGACCTTCTTAAGAAAAACACATTTTATTGTTAAAAGAAACAATTCAGGTCAGACACCAGATTATAGTTCCAGCGAAGTTCTAAATTGTGAAACCCAAATGTGTCCCCACATCTTGGAGGTGAATTCAAGTTCTTTTGTTATCTAGCAGCACCGCGGTCAGCCTATTTTCTTGACACATCGACTATGACGCAATCAACCCCCTCAGAGTATAAGATTCAAAGCTCATGTTCTGATCATTTGGTTTGATACACTCGGTCAGAGGCAACAGTATGTCCTGGAGATTTGCATCCTCTAATGCTTCAGAGAGGAAAAACATCAAGGGATGAATTGAAATGCATTTTGGAATGTTGCACTCAGAAAGGTAAAAAGAGCTAATATATTTTAAAATGATGATAAAAAGATAGGTTTGAAGTATTCCCTCTTTATATATTCTGTTTATTTTTAAAGCATGCCATAGGAGGGGGCCAGGAAGGAGACAGTGCATACCCAATTGAATTGAAATGTTTCCTGAAAATATTCAGATCTTATTTTTAGGAGAAAATGCATTATGAAGACCAAAAGGACAGAAATGCGTATATCCCTCACTGTAATAAAAAGTTGTAGGAGTTAACTTTTAAAGAGATTTACTGATAACAGTTTTCTTTCCCTCAAACATGCCAGTCCCCTGGCCCATCCCCTTCCTAAAGCAAGACTGAGTCATTTCACAAGAAGCCATGCCAAGAGATGATTCTAAATATACTGAGTAATCCAAAACAGTATTTGTATCTGGCATTGGAATGTACTTTGTCAGAGCAGTGTTTCTAAAGACAGTCAAATTTGCGCTCCCTCCCTGAGGATCATGACGTGGCAGATCCTGCCAGAAGCCTGCTATATTGGGGCAGTGGGGGTGGGGGGCAAATCAAGGACACGATACCGCACAGAGATCATTGGTCTGTAATTCATCAAGACTTGAGTCCAATGATTCTCAAAGCTGAACAGTCATCGGGATCACCTGCAGGGCTTGTTAAAATGTGGACCACTGACCCCCCCACCCCCCCACACACACCCCTATATAATTTCTGATATGGGGGTGGGGCCAGAGAATTTGCAGAGTCAACAAGTTCCCAAGGTGGGCTGCTGCGGGTGGTCCAAAACACACTTTGAGAACCACTGCTCTAGTCCTGTTTTCTGGAACCAGGACACTTCGACCTAATCCCAGTGGTAAAGTAGAGAGCCTTCCTGTTTTCTTTAGAGCTATCAGCAGCAGGCCAGTGACCACATGGACTGAAAGGCAGAGAGACCCAAAGAAAATGATCCACAATGAAAAGAAAAGGGCAACCTTCCTAACCACAAGAATGCTGTCCCCTCTCGCTGGAACTTACAGATGGCTCAGCTCGGCCCAAGTCCTCAAGATTTTCTCTTTCAAGAAGGAGAAGGAAAATGATGTTTCATCAGACTTCATGATTATACAAACCAATGGAGCAGACTTCATTCTCCCTTTCATTGAAGTGCTGACTTCTGATGCCACCAGACAGAGGAAGGGCAAGTGGGGCGGGCCTGTGGATGGCCAGAGCAAAGCCTGTCATTCGTGTGTAGGCAAAATAGGATTTAGGAGCACACGTGCTGTGCAACACTGAAGTGTTGGAAGGGGAGGGAGGGAGGGAGGGAGGGAGGGAGGGAGGAAGGAAGGAAGGAAGGAAGGAAGGAAGGAAGGAAGGAAGGAAGGAAGGAAGGAAGGAAGGAAAGAAGGAAGGAAGGAAGATGGGAAGGAAGGAAGGAAGGAAGGAAGGAAGGAAGGAAGGAAGGAAGGAAGGAAGGAGAGAGGGAGTGAGGGAAGGAAGGATGAAAAGGAAGAATGAAAAGTTCAGCAAGAAGAATTGAGGGGAGCAGTGCTCGTGGTAAGTGTCACTCTGAAACTGTTTCGCCCCTGACTTGTGGGGCAGGAGACTGGCCCCAGCAGGTCTGAATGCGATTCCGGGTCCCACAGTTCCGCAGGGCGCTAGGTGCAGAACACGGACGTGGTTCTCTCCCCGAAGAGCACCAGAGAAGCCATCCGGAGCCAAGCCCTGGCAAGTGGGGGCCAGCAGGTTGCTTTCAGAGAAAAACTTTATTAACATTCAGAGAAAAAAAAAAAAGCAGAGGTGATTTAGAAAGCATTATGCATTGATTGAACAAACACCGCTAAAGACATTTCAGCAAGCCGTGCGTTTAAAAAGTAATAAATAGCTATTGTGCTTACTTCATAAACTTGTCAGACTGTCTTCATTTTATTTTCCTGAACAAACTGGATTTCTGTACTGCTCACCCCCAGCCAGTTAATAAATACATCACCCTAAAAAGTGCTGTGGTATTAAATTTACAGCAGATAAAATATGGATCAAGTTCCTGTGCGTCGGGTCCGTCAAGTGTGATTTAATATCTCGCCCTCCTCTCGTGCGGAGTAAAGGATTGCCCGGCTGCTTCAGCCGCCAGAGAGCGACCTTCGCCCCTGAGTAACAGCCACTCAGCAAAGAGCGCCAAACGAAGCCGGGGAATAACATATAGATTTGCCATAAGACAAAATTGATCTGAATCCACATATCAAATCTGCTGATCAGAGCTCTGGAGAAACGCCTCGGAATCCTTCCTATGCAACCGGAGAAACTTGGGGCAGAAAGGAGACGTGCCTGGACGCAGAGGGGCTGTTTTCAGATTTGTTTTTCCATCTGGCACCTGCTTACCGGAACCAGCATTTGCCTTTTCTAGCCCTGGAGTCAGAGCCCCTTAGAAGAAGACACTCCTTGACTTAATGTCTTCGTGGGAAGTATTTGCTTCTCTCTGTAGAAACTGGAGGCTCTTGGAGCGTTCTAGTGATCAGGAGAATCTTATAAATGAAGGTGTTGCTCCCCAGGGCAATTTCCCCACGATCTGATTTAATTTATATCTTTTTTAAAAGTTCTGTTTAAATGATAAAAGAAAAAAAGTCTCCAAGGAAAACATTTGTTAGCACAGAAAATAAATGCTTATGATTAACATTTTGCCATCCAAAAAGGCTGGTGACTAAGAGAGTTCTCTGCACTTCAAAGGTAGGAGAGAAATGAGTTTTAAAACAAGAGTCAAAAAGAAGCAAATTGCTGCTGAGCTATTTTTATTTCAAATATATAAAAGTAGAGTTGGTAACTGCCATGTATAAAGCTTCAAAGTGCGGATTGCCAAGGGTCTTCCTCTAAAGTCTGCTGTGAAAAAATAAACTTTCACAATTAAAGCAGCTTTTTTCCTTTCGCCATGGAAGTGAGGGAAGTGGCCCAGTGTCCCAGGGGCTCCTGGCATCATCTCTGTTCCCAGGGAGCAGTGTGTCTTTGTGAATTAAAAAAAAAAAAAAAAAAACAAACTCTCTAGCTCTGGGCTTTTGCAAATAAAAGCTTTTGTTACCCTCCCCCCAAATGTGACTGCTCCCCATTTTGAGGGTTTTCTTGCTTGTTTATTTGTTTTTCACTGGACACTTTTGTGCTCAACTGGTAATTGGTTTTACTGAGCCGGGGTGGTTGGGCGGGGGGCGGGGGGGACGAGGCTGTTTATTTCAAGTCTCTTCAGTGGGGACTACTGAGGGGTGGGCACTAGCAGATAGGTTTGCACAAAAGCTATGATTCTTATATGTGAACTGGGGAAAGTATTTCAAAACAGGTGAGAGAGGGGATTGAGGGGGTAGGGCTTGAGGAGGGTGTGTCTGTGTGTATATGCAAACACACATTTCCCATGGAAGCTCTCCTATTAGAAATGAAAAGTCTCTCTAAAGGAGATTGGAGGGGGGCGCCTGCGTGGCGCAGTTGTTAAGCATCTGCCTTCAGCTCAGGGCGTGATCCCAGCATTCTGGGATCGAGCCCCACATCAGGCTCCTCCGCTGGGAGCCTGCTTCTTCCTCTCCCACTCCCCCTGCTTGTGTTCCCTCTCTCGTTGGCTGTCTCTCTCTCTCTCTGTCGAATAAAAAAATAAAAAACAAATAAAGGAGATTGGGGGGGCACTAGCGCCTGCGTGGCTCAGTGGATTAAGTGGCCTACTCCTGATTTTGGCTCAGGTCATAATCTCAGGGTCCTAGGATCCAGCCCTGAGTCTGGCTCCCTGCTCGGCAGGGAGTCTGCTTGAGATTCTCTGTCCCTCTGCCCATCCTCCCGCTCTCTCTCTCTCTCTCAAATAAATAAATCTTTTTTTAAAAAAATTCTTTAAAAAGAGATTAGCCAGACAGACCTGCACTGCCCCTTCCCGGATTGGCCCGGATCTCGCTCAGTGAAATAGCTGTCTGTCTCTCCACCTTTCTGAACCAGTGTGTTTCCTATTTCAATTAGCCAAGGCAGGGTCACATTTCTTGAGTGACAGATGTGCCTACTGTGGGGGGAGGGCGGCTCCTCCACCTTCCTGCTGCCTTGGGATCGGCTACTCCTCGAGGAGCTTAAGACCAATCCCTTCATCTGCTGGGAAGTGATGGCCCCTGGGGATTCATGCTCACCTCGCCCCATGATGGCACCAAGAGCCCTGACTGAGAAGGTAAAGGAAATCTCTTGAGTTAAGAACCTCTCATTTCCATTTAATACATGTTGAGAAGATCTGCGTAGGCACAGCATTGACTTGGGTTCTGAACCGTATTTGCAAAACTAGCTTGTGGGGACATAAACTTGACTAACTGGAAATGATCCCACCATAATTCATTAGCATTTCAAAACAACTAGTAAGTGGCCACTTATTTTCCAATTTTTTAAAAAGCTAACAATACCATTAATTATCCCTTTTATGAATCCTGGTAATGGTTGCTTACTTGCAATAAATTAATATTACACTGCCAGTGACATAGCAGCCCTGCATATTACAGCATTTTTGCTTTCCCCAGATCACAGTGCAGACCTCCACAATTCTCACATGACAAAGCAGATGACAGTGTCACACCAAATCTTGCAACTCCTGGTGCTTCGAGTGCCCGGAGCCACTTTTTTGTTTTCTGCCCTCGCCTCTGCCAAGTCCTTTTCATAGAATGTGCCCAGTTGACATCAATGCGTAACTAACAAGAAATGGTCTTAGCGTTCACCTCTCCACTCCAAACACTTACTAACACTCCAGTCCTTGTGCCAAATTACATTGCAACTCATGGTTTGCTTTTAATCTCGTTTATTTTTTTAAACTCAAAATAAAACCCAGGTCATGTCCCCCTGTATTTTTTGATAGACTTCGCATTTTAGAAAAGTTTTAGTTTCTTCCTGCTGTTTTGGTTTTTTGTGGGCTTTTTTTTGAAGATTTTATTTATTTATTTATTTTGAAAAAGAGAAAGAGTGGGGGGGGTTGGGGGAGAGGGAGGGGCAGAGAGAGAGAGAGAGAGAATCTCAAGCAGAGTCCCAGCTGAGCATGGAGCCGGACAAGGGGCTCGATCCTACCACCTTGAGATCATGACCTGAGCCGAAATTAAGTCAGTCGCTTAACCTACCCAGCCACCCAGGCACCCCACTGGTTTTTTTTCAATGTTGTTTTTAAATTTATTTTCTTCCTTTGACAAACATCACTGAAAATATTTGAAAATTATAAACCACGGCTTTTGAGCCGTGTGGATTAGAATTTATAGCCCCTAAAACAATGATAAAGGAGAAAATGTCATTCAGAATTGTTTTGATGCTACGACAAAAAATAAATTTGCTTGAAATGTTATAAAAAGAAAAAAAGGACAGGGAGATAAAGGTCATTAGTATCTATGAAGGAACTAGATTGTTTACTTTTCTCCCTTAGGAAATCTTATAGATGAAATTGTTGAATCAAAGGAAAATACATTTTCAGAGTGCTTACCACACGTACGCAAACACACATGCATACTGTTATCCCCTCCCTGAAAAGGTCGTACTAATTAATACTCTTCATATCCATTGAGAAGAAAATGTCCACTTTCTGAAGATGGAAAATGCCGATCATTCCCACGCATGTCATAAATCTGTCATGAATCGTACCTTGTTGTTTTTATTTGCATTCATTGATTTCTTCAGTTTGAAATTTTTCATGTGTATTTTTCTCCGGTGAGTTTTTCATGACCTTGTCTCATTTGTCTGTTGGGATGCTCGCCTATTTTTCTTATTGCTATAGAAACACTTATATAGTAAGAAGGTTAACCTTTACTGTTTAATAAGAATGTTCTTCAATTTTGTTACTTGCCATCTATTTTTTTAAATTTGTCTTTGTTAGTTCGTTGTTGTGTTATAGAAACTGCAGGTGGGGGTTGCTTAGCTTTTGCTTATTACAATATTGTAAAATGTATCCAATAGCCCTTCACACTTACTGCCTCCAGTGCAATGCTCAGGGAGACTTCCCCACGCACCCTCAAGTTTATATCATCTCTACTTTCTTTTTCACTGAATTCCACGAAGTCGGACTCTCACTGTATTAGTGTCCCACTGTCTTCAGCGTTAGAGCGTAGTGTCTGTTAGAGCAAATCTCTTCTCCTTCTATTTTCAAAATTCCCCTAACCTGCCAGAGTGTTTAGCTTTCTAGTGGACTATTTAAAACAATGTTATCTTCCGAATTCTCATTGTGGTTTTATTGAAATTGTATTAAACTTATATTTTTTTACTTTGGAAAATGTTAATATTTTTATCATTCCTGAGTCTTCCCACCCAAGAACACTGCAGTCTTTTTATTCATGCGGGCCTTTTTTATCATGTCACTCAGTAGAATTTTAGTTTCTCAAATAAGACAAGTCTTCCCAAGCATATTGCCAGAGAGAGGATTTTTGTACCATTTTTAATACTTTTTGTAATTCTAGGAGAACAGTTTCACATTTTTTTTTCTTACAAGACATTTTCTTACTTTTCCTGATGGGTGTTAGGTTGACTCCTTTTTATTTTATAAGTTCACACTCACATCATCTCCAAATAATCATTTTATTTCTCCTTTCTCAATATTTACATAACAAATTTTGATATCTTGTCTAATGGCATTTGGTGATTCTTTCTGAAAAATAAATTACAATGGTGTGGGTGGGTAATCTTGCCCTCTCCCGCATTTAAAGAAATACTTTCACTACTTCGCCCCAGAACATGAGGGTTTTTTGGGGTTGTGATATTCTATGTCCATTTTGCCACAAGTTGTTATAATCAAGAGCAGATGTTGAATTTTGCAGTCATTATGCAATGATTCATTGGCCCCTATAAGACAATTCTTCTTCTTTTGCTACAGATACAGTGAATTATACCAGTACATCTGAAGACACTCTTACAACCCTAAAATAAACTTTAATTGGTCAAGGTAGATAACATTTTAAAATACTGTTGAATCACTCTAAGAATTCATTCATTTATTTAAGGATTTTTGTATTTATGCTTTGACATAATATGGATTTATAGTTTTCTCTTTTTTTTGGTCCAATTTTTGGCACAATGTCATACCAAGGTTATGCTACTTGATGAATAGAATTAATAAACTTTGTTTCATTTTTATTCTATGTAACAGTCGACATAAACTGGGAAACAATTATTCCTTGAAGTTTGAAAGGGAACCCTTGGGGCCTCAAGCTAGATTTTGCTATTTTTTCTCATAGTTATTGATCTATTCAATAATTCTACTTCTTATTGACTATTTTTTTATAATTTGCACCCTACAAAAACACCTACCTTGTACGGTATATAAATGTTAGTATAAAGTTGCACATGTTTTCTTTAATCTCCTAGCTCGTTCTGTATTCTCTATTCCAAAGAGCCAGCTATTGAGTTCGTTTTGCAATTCTGTTTTCTTTTCCACCGACTTCTTTTTCCAACTTAATTGCAAAATTCTTATCATTTATTTATTTATACATTTGCATTTCTGTATTTATAGAAAGGCATTGAAAACTATGGATTTTCATCTGAGTCCAGTTTTGACCATGTCATGTAAGAACTGATAGGTAATAATGCTACCATCATTATTTGAAGGTATTATATACTCCATTCAATTTTGTTCCTCTGAAGTTTTTAAGAAACTGAATACAGTAGTTTTTAAAGGTTTATTTTCAATTATAAATTTCATTGCATTGTTGTGAGAGAGAATAGCTGTAATATTATTTTTTAAAAAATAATTTTTAATTTGTTTTTCTTTATTTACATTTTATACCTCTTTTATAGACTCTTTATGGAAAAGACAGACAAATAGGTAATCAAAATTCCCCTCTACTCTTGTATTTTCTCCATTTCTCTTGCAATTGTTAATAATTTTTTCACTATGTATTTCAGTAGTGCCTTATTTTGCACACTAAGGTTTATAACAGTTAACATTTCATGTTAGATCATGTCTAAATACTACTTTATCTCATAACTTATGTCTATCTTTGGTATGTCTTTGGTCATCTTTAACTTCAAATTTTATGACTTTCTTTTAGGTATACCTCTTATAAGCAACATAGAGTCGAATTTTTAACCTTTAATTAAGATAATTAAGATTTATTCTTATGAAAACATGATTTTTTAAAGATTTTATTTATTTATTTGACAGAGATAGAGACAGCCAGCGAGAGAGGGAACACAAGCAGGGGGAGTGGGGGAGGAAGAAGCAGGCTCCCAGCAGAGGAGCCCGATGTGGGGCTCGATCCCATAACGCCGGGATCATGCCCTGAGCTGAAGGCAGATGCTTAACCACTGTGCCACTCAGACGCCCCTGAAAACATGATTTTTAATCAAAAATGGGTAACTTCCAGTTACAAAATAAGTGTAAGTCCTGGGGATGTAATGTACAGCACGGTGACTATAGTTAGAAATTTTTATTGCATATTTTAAAGTTACCAAGAGAGTAGATCTTAAAAGTCTTCACCACGCGTGTGCACACACACACACACACACACATACACACAACACACACACACGAAACTATAGTTATGTGTGGGGACCAGTGTTAACTAGACTTATCATGGTGGTCATTTCGCAATATACGCAAATATCTTTAATGTTATCTACATTATATATATATATTATATAATATATATAATGTTGAATTATCGTGTTGTTCACCTGAAATAATATAATGTATATCAATCATACCTGAACAGAAAAAAAAAAGACAAAGAAGAAGAGCCACATGCTAGTGAAAATTCCAGGTGATTATCTTCTGTGATTCTGATAGACTGAAGTAGAAAAATTCACGATTTATTTTTCTGTCTATGAGCAGGTGAATATATTTCTGAGTATTTGGGGAATATTCAGAGCTTTCCTTTTGCCCTGAAGCATGTATTAAAAAAATCATAATCTCAATAATCCTTACAGCGTATATACTCTTCCCAGTGCTCTTCTTGACATTACATCCCAGTATGTAATCCTGGATACGTATCTGGTGGAGCAACTCTGAGATCGTGCAAAGTAAAGCCTGGCACAAATTTGTCGACACTATCTCTAACATTGGGATTATTGTTGAACATGGCTCTGCTTGTCAACTTGTATCCTTTCTCTCTGTGTTTCTGTGGTCTGTGAGTGGGCCATTAGAGGTTTTAAAATGTGGCTTCTTCCATAGCTTAGTTAGTAGAAATTTGTTTCAAAGATTCACAAATTACGGATCCTTGATTTTCAAGGCTGTTATCACTGTATCCCTTCTTTTTTCTCTGATTTTATTTGTATTTTAATAGGGAGGAAGAGGAGAACAAACATGACATCTCAGTGAACTTTGATTATAGTCTTTTTGTTATTAACTTAATATTATTTTTACCCAGTTATTACTTATACATAGGATATAAAAGACATGTCGTGATCAAAGCTTATAAAAATCATAAGAATGTGAACTCAACAATTCCCGGCCACCACCCTGACACACTTACCCACTTTCCAGTCCAGAGCAAGCTCTTTTTAGCAATACAGTCTTTTAGCTACATGCAATGCGTTCTTGGTATTTCTAACAGCATTCTGCTCTCTCTTGATTCAGCATTTTCGATATTATCTCTCAGCTCTCTTCCATTCTCACTACACTCAGCCATACTACCCCCCCCACCAAAAAAACAACAACAAGAAAATGTAAGTTTCCCACTTGCATTAAAGCCATGACAGATAGGCTTGTCAATGATGCCTATTACACCATATTTTGTGCTTTCAGTTTTTTAATCCTTTCTTGACACTTTTTGAGCTTTCTGCCTTTTTCTATTTGGTCATTATTTCCGTTGATTTCTTCCCCTTACAATTTTGGACTAATGCATCCTATCTATAGTCATTGACTCTTTAAAATTAAAAATTCACCTCTGCTCATAAGACCGTCCTCTGCAAAAATTAACTGAATACTTCACCAGTGGACTTCCCACCACCCTCCGACCCCACATCACATAATTTTTTCTGAGACTTTTATCCTGATGTATTGTGATTCTATTATTTCATCTTTCTTCTTTCAAGCTCTATAACATTTGTAGTCTTCCTATCCTCAAAATTACAACAATTCTTCCATATTGATCTGCTTAAATGGTATTATGCTCACTACAGGTTTTTTACAGCATGACTTCCCAGTTTGGGAGTTTCAAGATTTATTATATGTTTAATGTCTCGTTTGACTTTATTACATCTTTAATTTTTTTTTTTTTCAGCAATGAAACATAATTGGTAAACCTCCTCCTAGGTTCCTTCTACATCTGATCATGCCTTTCTTTTTTTTTTTTTTTTTAATTTATTTATTTGACAGAGAGAGACACAGCCAGTGAGAGAGGGAACACAAGCAAGCAGAGTGGGAGAGGAAGAAGCAGGCTCTCAGCGGAAGAGCCTGACGTGGGGCTCGATCCCATAACGCCGGGATCACGCCCTGAGCCGAAGGCAGACGCCCAACGACTGAGCCACCCAGGCGCCCCTGATCATGCCTTTCTGTTCCTTTCACACATAAGCACAGTCTGGTTGTTATAGAATTTGAGCATCACATCACTTTTTCACCAAGCTCTACAGACAAAAAACCCTATTGTTTTCTGGTATCTAACTTATTCGTATTTTAAAACTCTTTTGGGGGGCACCTTGGTGGCTTAGTTGATTAAGTATTGACTTGATTTTGGCTATGATCATGGACTCTGGATCATGAGATCAAGCCCTGCATCAGGCTCCACATTAAGTGGGGAGTCTGCCTCTCTCTCTCTCTCTGACCCTCCCCTGCTCTCTCTCTCTCTCTAAAAAAAAAAAAAAGCAAACAAAACTACTTTTTGATCATATTTTATGGTTTATCCTGTTTGAGTGATGTCTAATAGCCTTAAAGTTCCATCTTTTCAGCAAAGTATTTATTAGTATTGGTGTTTGCTTGGTACCTAGTGAGCCTTTTTAATCAAGGTGACTAAAAATTAAGGAGGATGATACACAGGCCCTTTAAACCTCCTATGTCTTTTCTAATTATCATAGTTCCATTTTTGCCATTGGATTCATTTTCAAGGATTCTGTGTATTATTTCATTTGGGGGAAAATGTCTCCTGTGAAAAAAAATTACATTTATTTTCCAATTATAACTTTGAAGAGTGTTTCTCTTCCAATTCTTCTGTTCTAATTCATTCTATTTTTTGGCCACTCTTTTTGTATATAAGTTAGTTTTCCATTGCCTTGCCTCCATATGGATTATATTTATTGTTTTCATGGGGTTCTTTACCTCTGTATTGAGAGATTTTTTCTCAAATTTCATCTTTCATAACACTGATCAACTTTCTACAGTATCGATTTTCTTCACCCTTCTACATTCTGATAAGGCAAAATTTTTTAAAATATTTTTTCATCTCAATTAAAGCACTTTTTGTTTTAATGTTTTCTTATTCTCTCATCTTTCATTTCTTATTTTGTAGGAACTATCATTTTAAAATTGTTATCACCATCCAGATTCTACCTCTGTTTCTCTGGTATTTATTTCTTACCTGGCATAATTAATCTACAACTACCTCAAAATTAAATGTTCAATTTAAAAAAATAATAATAATGAGACCCAGCTACTTGATCAGTGCCTGAAAAGAGGTCAGCTCACAGAGAATATAAAAGGTACGAGATGAAATTCTTCACTAAAAGTCCTAATTTCCTTCTCTTGTTGCCTCTTTCTCCCTTTCTTTACATCCAGTGGGTCTTGCCAACTTGCTAGAAATCTACTCTGAGACCTATTAAATGAAAAATCATCATCTGAGAAGCAGAGTTCAGCTGAATCTTCCAACATGAGATTCGCTTTTCTCATTAACATTACCAAATATTCAGGCCTTCATTCATTTTCCATCAAGCTAAATGGAACAAGGTCTAGGAGAGCTTGAGTTGAGCCAGATAATCTCCAAGATTATTTTAAAGTCCTAAAGTTAGTCGGCTTGCATTTACTTGATTTGGCAAACAATTTCACCTGACTCTGAAGAACTGGGAAGAGTCTGAGATTTGACCCTACTTGCAAGCTCACAAGTTAGTTGGCTTTAGTTTCATGGGTTCTAGAATAAGACATGAGACTCCCAGGTCAGTGCCAAAAGCAGTGCATTACTCACAACACCAGCAGTAGTATCCACATTTGCACCCATTCCCCAAGCTCCAGTTCCCCCAAGGGGACACAAAATGGATAAGGTAACACCTGTATGCACTGGGGGCTGTGTTACAAGAAGTGAGCCCTCAGCTTAGAGAACAGCAAACTTGTATCCTGAGCGCTGAGCCTACCTACCTGCTCTTTGCTCCAGAGTAGAACATTATCTTCATCATATTACCAGCCTCCATGACACTATGGAGAGCTAACTTGAAAGCTCACAAGTAAGGTAAAATCTCTTTCTCCAGATGGAGATACTCACTCTATCTTCCAAGGCTGTTTGCTATACTATATCCTTTGAAAGGTCGTCAGTGCTTTTACTCACAAAGATGTCCAGAGATACAACAGGCTCACGGGGAACGGGCTCCCAACACTGATCTTCTGAAAACCGTGACTCAGAATGATAGCAGTTTTCCATGTGCTCTGAAATATTATTCAAATTACTTACCTTCTATGGGTAAAAAATAATGGTTTTACAAAAACGCGGATCAGGAAAATGATCGCTTATGTTGTGAGGTTTGTTGGCTTGGGAATATAGAGAGTAGAATTTTCGTGGCGTTTTTGAAGGAAAATAGGAAAAGGTTTACCCATCATTCTTCCAGGTACCTATCACCGCCAATCACATAACCCATAACCTGGTGATTTCAAGCAATTGATTGTCATCTCTCATGGCTCTTGGCACAGCTGGGCAATTGGTGCCCGGAGCCTTTCTCATGTGGTTGCTGCCCCATGGTGGCACGGGTGAGTTCTCTAGAGACTTCTTCACTTCCGTATCCGATACTTGGCTTGGGATGGCTGAAACGGCATGTGGCATCTTCATTAGCTGGGCTCCTTCTTAGCCTCGTAATCTCAGTGTGGTCAAACTTCCTCCATGCTGGCTGGCTTACTCCAGAGCGAGGTTTCCATGGCACTAAAGGCCAAAGCTGCAAGTCTTCCGAGAATATTTATACACTCAGGAGAGAAGGACCATCAACCAGGAATCAAAAGCCCCAAGTCTGAATTCTGATTTTTGATATTTAATGACCATGTCCTCTTAAATAAGTCATTTGTCTTCTTGTAGCCTGTTTCTCCATCTTTGAAGTAGAAATAACTCACCCCACACACACAGGTAGACAGTGAGGAATGCTTAAAATGATATGAAAGCACTTTGCAAACCCAGCGAACATATACAGGTTAATATCATGACTTCATACAGACCAAATTCTTCTTCCAACTTGCGTATTTTTTTTTAAAGATTTTATTTATTTATTCGACAGAGACAGCCAGCGAGAGAGGGAACACAAGCAGGGGGAGTGGGAGAGGAAGAAGCAGGCTCATAGCAGAGGAGCCTGATGTGGGGCTCGATCCCATAACGCCAGGATCACGCCCGGAGCTGAAGGCAGACGCTTAACCGCTGTGCCACCCAGGCGCCCGTCAACTTGCGTATTTTTGAAAGCATAACTTCTGTTTTATAAAATGAAACCCGCCCTTCTCCTTGACTCACCCAAATGTTGTTCAGAAAGCAGAAGAAGGCACGAAGCTTAGTTGTGTTTCACGGACCCTTGATTCTTGCCCAGCCTTGGTGTGTCCTAATACAATCACGATCCGCAGTGCCTCACTGAACAAGGGATGTTGCCTCTCTACGTATCACAGGGTGACGAGAGTGAGCGTACAATACGGTGGCCAGCTCGCAAGCTATACTATTAAATTACAGTCTGTCCAAGGAGAGTGATCTCTTGTTTCGGCAGCAAGTACTAGCCCCAGAAACTATAAAAACCCCAAGCATTCTAAAATAGGTTGTCACCTAGAACACCATAAATTATTACAGTCAAATAGTCCATCATTCATTCGTGCTAGAACTTCACGCTAAGAAGAGTGGTCTGCCTGAGGGAGGAAAGCACAAAATCAAAACCTTGTTTCTGATTTCTTTTGATTCCCTCTCTTTCCCAATTCAGGAGAAGCTAGAAGGCAGCCTTATTTAATTATGTAATACCTTTTTTAGTTTTACATCTTTAAAAGCTGCGTGGAGCTGCTCAGGAGGGAAAAAAAGATTCTGTTTCAGAAACAAGAGTGAGATAACCATTCTTATGTGCCAATCAGCTAAATGTGTCAAAATAGTGAGGAAATTATATGCAAAACAAAATATAGAGAAACAAATATATTTCACCTTGATTTCCATTATAATTTCAGATTTGAATACTCATGGGAAATTGATCTAAGATGCAATAAAAATCACCTTTTAGAATCTTTTCCATCTATTCCAAGGAATGCCCTGCCTTTATTGGCAGTCAGCCTCTGCTAAAATAGCGAGTCAACTAAACAATCGGTCCGCAAGATCTTGACACACTCACTAATGTATTACAGTGTACCACTCAGTGCATTGCCATTTATTTAGAAGGTCTTAAACACGCTCTCAGTCTTATGTGCAGGAGTTCCCAGTGGCCACACCATTGTTTCAGATATCCAACAGAATTTAAAGCCCAGCCAGCCACGGGGAGGCTACTTTGGGCTGAATATGGGCTAAACCACTTTGTTTTCATCACACAGTTATCGAAAGATCAGCATGGAGTGAAAGAGTCTCATTATCTGTTTAGAAGGACTTCCTATCAGTGCCTTCTTAGCGGCACCCATTAATATAGGTGTTAATTACAATGGCCTTTCTAAGATGAGGAGAGAAAAGAGACCAGGGAAGCATGCCTGCAAAATCATTTCTATAATTTTGTTGTAGTTTTCGTTTATCTCCAACCAGCAGGAAAGCCAGGGTAACTGCCAGATGGACCTACAATTTATACATAGGTAGGTGACAGGCAGGTAGATAAGTAGATGATAATGATAGGTGGACGACAGTTAGAAATAGATAAGCCGATGAACTCTCATTATTCTTTTTTTTTTTTTAAGATTTCATTTCTTTATTTAAGGGAGAGAGAGCACAAGCAGAGAGGGAAGAGGCAGAGGGAAAAGCAGACTCCCCACTGAACGGGGACCCTCAATGTGTAGTTCGATCCCAGGACCCCAAGATCATGACCCAAGCTGAAGACAGACCCTTAACCAACTGAGCCACTCAAGGGTCCCTAACTCTCATTATTCTTAACTGAACAAAATAGAAACTAGTCCAAGTAAATATGCACAGATCAAGGCTTACTTATTATCAGTGAGAAAGGAATTTCGAAGTTGATGGAGTTTACTCGTAATGACCTTGTCATTTGCCCATACACTTACTCATTCATTAAACATTTATTGCGTCAAAAACTAAAGACGGATCCAGGGATGAAAGGCGTAACCCCTGTCTTCGAGTAGCTCCCTCTCTGGAAGGGGAGACAGACAGGCACACATGTGATCGTTACCCCAGGAAGTTAGAGGTATGCTGAGGTCACAGTAATGAGGGGATTCTAGAGAGTGCAAGTTATGTCTACGGCAAAGACAGGATGGAGAGGGCATGTGGAGGTGCAGGACGAGAAAAGAGGGGATACCAGGAGGCAGAGGAAGCCGGGGCTCTCCCAGGCTGAGGAGCCTCCGTGGAGGAACACAGCAAAGTCACAGGGTGGTGAAATGGCTCGATGTACATGGAGGAACTGAGATCACTCCGGAAGACATGGGCAGAGGGGACAGAGCAGAAAGATGACAAGACAAGAGGGAAGTGGTAAGTCACCCTTGGCCCAGGAGACACCTCCTGGGTCGCACTAGGCAGTTCAAACTGCTGCTAACAACAGGAGAACACGCACTGAACAATTTCATCAAATTCTGCAAATACAATTTTCGTGTCTATTTGGATGAATAAACTTGATTTTTTAAAGATTTAGTTATTTATTTGAGACATAGCACATGAGTAAGTAGAGAGGAGCAGAGGGAGAGGGAGAAGCCGACTCCCCACTGAGCTCAGGGCCCAGCTCGGGGCTCGATCCCATGACCCTGAGATCATGACCTGAGCTGAAACCAAGAGTCGGTCACTTAATCAACTGAGCCGCTCAGGCCCCCCAAATTTGATTTTTTTTAATAGCATTTTTTTTAGAGACCCAAAGTTTTATCCCAATCCTGTCCACCTCGGTCTGACTGTCAGAAGTGAGGTAGAAGGGTGTAAGAAGGTGGATGTGGCTGACCCTGACCGGTCCTGGCTGGTGGAGGGTGGACCAGCAGCTCAGATGGCATGTGCTACCGAGGGGAGGGGGGCCTCCACTTTGTAGCAGAAAAAAATTCAGAATTACTGCCTTCTGTGGAGTGACTTCCTCTTCAATGTAGGAAAACAAAACACTTGACAACACACTGCAACAACGTCTAAAGATGTGAAGCCGCCCGTGCGTTAGGGAAGTCCCCCAGACAACACGCCGCGTGAAAGCCATTGGTGTGTTGCAGATGGAGCTAATTCCATCCGAGAATTGCACAAAGAGCATGAAAGTCACTAATACGACGTGAAAAGCCAAGAGTCTTCAATTATATTAGAGGCACTAGTCCATTATATTAATCTTTTACACAGTTCCTTTCTATCAAATCAGATTAGTAAATTTGGTTTAAACTAATGTGCTATAAAAATCATATCATTTTTATTAAGTCTAAGACAATTGTGGGTTTGCTTCTACTGAATGGTTGATCTCATTTATCCCTCTCTGTCAGGTTAGTGATAAAGGAGACCCATGCTGTTCTTTATTCCCTGTTTCTTAAAAATGAAGACACCAACCTTACCACTCATGTTAGAGCAAGTTTAGGTTGACATAAAAATGGACGACAGCAGGGGTGCCTGGGTGGCACAGAGGTTAAGCGTCTGCCTTCGGCTCAGGGTGTGATCCCGGCATTATGGGATCGAGCCCCACATCAGGCTCCTCCGCTGGGAGCCTGCTTCTTCCTCTCCCACTCTCCCTGCTTGTGTTCCCTCTCTCGCTGGCTGTCTCTCTCTCTGTCAAATAAATAAATAAAATCTTTAAAAAAAAATGGACAGCAGGTCCCTCACACACACGCATGTGCACACACACCCCTATTAAGTTTAAACTTAGAGGCTAGGGTTATTAACTTTCGATTTTATTTACTCTCTAGCTTCTGTACAGCCACCAACCAACTTCTCCATGATGCTCACCTCCTGTAGGACATGCTTCTACGTGAATATGGTGACTCCACCCCAGGACAACCCCTACGAGCTATCACCTCCCTTGAATGAAGACAGAAGTTTTCTCCTGGTGCTCACTGACTGAGAGCCTGCGAAGGAAGTCTGTCGCTGCTGCTCCCTCCTCTTCCATCCTCACTCTCGTCCATGACCTCGCTTCCTACTTCCCTGAGAAAATCAGAAGCCATCAGACAAAACTTCCACGTCTACTCTCTGGGTTGTTAAACCCAATTGGCCAATAACTGTTCTCTTCCTTGATGAAGCCACACTTAGCGCAATTGGTCACTCTCTCCTCACTGCTGCCTACACTTCTGGGCCTTTAGGGACACCGTACTTGCTGCCTCCCTGGAGTCTCTTTCTCAGTCACTGTTGCCTCTTGTCTCTTCTCCCAGATGTCTCAATGTTGAACCTCTCCAGGTTCAGCTCTTGATCTTTTCTCTCTCTACACCCACTCCCGTGGTGATCCTATCAGGACTTGCCCATCGGCAGGCGTCCCCATCACAGTGGACGCCAACTCAGTCCTTCCTGCTGCTCGAGTGTTAGTCACCCTTGACTGGTCCCTTCCTCTCACACCCACATCCAACCCATTAGGGGTTATGCTGGCTTTGCCTTCAAAACGGATCCAGAATGCAGCTTCTCGCCTCTCTCATGGCTACCACCCTAGTCAGAGCCACCACCCTCCTGCCCAGAGGACTGCGTCAGCCTCAAGCTGGCCCCCTGCTTCTGCCCTTACATAATCGAAAGCCCCACAACTGCCAGAGGGAGCCTTAAAGGCAGCCATCATCTATCTTCTCAAAACCCTTGCATGGCTCCCCTTTTCACTCACAGTAAAAACCAGAGTACTTCCCTGCCTACCAACACCCCCAGCTGCCTGCCCCAGCTCTCTGGCAATTACCTCTCTCTTCTCAGCTACTATTTTCTCCAGCCCCCATTCTGCTCCAGCCCACCAGCTCCCTACTCTTCCTTCAAAGCAATCCCTTGTCCAGGGACTTTGGCACTGGTAGTTCTCTCTGCTTGGAGTGGTCCTTTCTCCCCACCATCTATACATATATCACCATATCACCTATAGGATGAATGTCCTCGTCTGCAAATCCTTGCTCCTGTGTCACGTTCCTTACCCATGAGGCCTCATGCAACCACTTGATTTAGTACCTCAACCTGCCTGTCTCCCTTGCCCTATGCCCTCCAATGTCGCTGCCTTTTTTGATTTTTGATTCCTCTTATCCTAGTTTGCTTTTTATTTTCATCTAGCACCCTTCCCGTCATCCAACATACCATATGACTCACTTATTTGATACATTCACCATTGCCCACTGCTAACATGTAAGCCCCACATTAGGCACACGAAACAATGCCTGATATGGAGAAAAGTCAATAAATGTTGGATAAATGAATTAATGTGCCAAGCACTTTGCCATCTGTAAAAATTATTTGTGGGGCACCTGGGTGGCTCAGTCACTTGCGCATCTGACTCTTGATTTCAGTTCAGGTCATGATCTCAGGGTCGTGAGATGGAGCCCTGCACTGGGCTCTCCGTGCTCAACATGGAGTCTGCTGGAGATTCTCTCTCTCCCTCTGCCCCTCCCCCTGTTCTCACTCTCTCTCTCTCTCTCAAAATAAACAAATAAAATTGTTTTAAAAAAATGACTTGTGAATATGTTTTTATTTTGCATTTTTCTAGTGATTCAAGTAAAGCAAACTGATTTAGAAATTTTCAAAAATGCATCACATAACGTGTATAAAGATACAAATAAAAATCATTAACCCATCCATCAGTGAAAAAAATTAATTTTTTGCATATTTTTCCAGTATTATTTAGACATTAGATCATGTCGTAGGCACCATTATGTATACTGCCTTTTTTTATTATAATAATATTTGTTGTTATATTATGTTATTCACCATACAGTACATTCCTGGTTTCTGATGTAAAGTTCGATGGTTCATTAGTTGCGTATAACACCCAGTGCACCATGCAATACGTGCCCTCCTTACTACCCATCACCAGCCTATCCCATTCCCCCACCCCCCTCCCCTCTGAAGCCCTCACTTTGTTTCTCAGAGTCCATAGTCTTTCATGTATACTGCCTTTTTTGTTACATATTACATCAAAGCCATTCTATGACATTGGGAATGTATCAAGTTTTGTGCAGTGGCGTACTGTCACCAAGTAGGTTTAGCTGAGGCGGGATTCTTGCTAAGAGAATGTATCAAAACGTAGATTTTTTAAAGAGCTGCCTGATATCCCATCATGGAAGTTACCATATTTTGCTTAATTGTGGCCATTAACATTGTTTCTATGTATTTTCTATTACCTACTACTATAATGAATATCTGTGTGCAGACGTCCCTATCCACCTGCCCAATTCTTGCTTAGGACTAATTCATAAAGAAGGAGGAGGTCCTTGGACAAAGGGCATAGATATCTTAAAGGATTTTTAGCTACATTGCCATTTTTCCTTCCAGAAAGAGGATGGCAATTTATGCTGCCATCTACAGCATACCTGTAACAAAGAGAAATCATGACAGGATTAAGTATCTAACATTCTCTAATCTTGCAAATGTTCTACCGTTAAAACCATGAGTTAATGATCATAGCAAAACTGAACATTTCTTCACAAGTATTGACTCTTTATATTTCTCTTTTGTAAGTTATCTTTCATATCGTAAGCCAATTATCTACTGAAGTCTTTGTTTTTCTTACTGATTTGAATGAGCTCTTCACATATCAGAGGCATTAAATTTTTATCCTTTATGTATGTTACAAATATATCCTAGTGTGTTGCCTTTTCTTGAGATCTTTTTTGGCATACATGTTTCCACCTTTACATAGTGCATTTATTAATATTTTCCTTTGTGATCCTTCTCCTGTTTTTAAGCCCTTACCCATTCAAAGATCAAGGAGGTATTCATCACAGTTTTACTCAATTTTTATAGCTTTTTTTCAGGTTTTACTCTTAACTTCTCTAGAATTAATTTAAGAGAGGGACACCCTGGTGGCTCAGTTGGTTAAGCATCTGCCTTCAGCTCAAGTCATGATCCCGGGGTCCTGGGATCGAATCCCGCATCAGGCTCCCTGCTGTAGGGAGCCTGCTTCTCCCTCCCCCTGCTCATGCTCTTTCAATCTTTCTCTCTCAAATAAATAAATATTTTTAAAAATAGAATTAATTTAGAGATATGAAAGGAGTTGGGACTGCAAAGTCGTTTTCTCCCAAAAGACAGCTAATTGTCCCAGCATCTTTTTTCACCTTTCCCCCTCATTGATTTGGAAAGCCATCTTTGTCCTCTACCAAAGCCTCATATGTAGATGTCATTTTGTCATTCCACACTGGTTATGTAAGATCTGTTACCTTATCATTTGTATCTGATTTTACTGTAGCATTTATTACTCTGTACTGTAATCTTTTGCTCATTCCTCTCTCTCCTCTACTAGGTTATGAGCTTTCTAATTCTTTTACCGGATCCAGCATGGTGCTTGCTTCACAGAAGCTGATAAATAGATTTTGATGAATTGGTGGCAACTCTAGACCCTGTGACAGTCAAGAGGCCAGGTGGACTGGGTGAGATGAATGAAGCCAAAGCCTTTTAGCCGCTCTCTGCCTTGGGGACTGTACAACTGGTTTTGGAAACAAAAACATAGCATCTCAGTTTGGGAAGGAATAGTAAGAAGGGTAGACAGTCTTTCTACAGAGCCTGTCTTAGGAGGAGGTGTGATGTTTAGATTTTAGAAAGGTTGCCTGGCTCTAAATAAAATTTCTAGCATCTAATCCTAAAAATCTTAATTTCCACAGCTACACAAGCATTCCTTTGGCTTTAGACTCTGACCTGAGCAAACTCCAATCACTTAGCTAGTTAGTTCTGTTCCCTCTAGGCTTTAAGTCCCCACAGGACTGGCAGAAACCCTAACTAGCTTATAGATCGCTATAGTCCTATAGTAATTTGCATAGTGATTAGCACATAGTAGGCAATAAATAAGTATTTTCTGAGTGAATCGACAAATCAGTAGAGATCAAAACAGTAAATCTCAGCAGTTATTTTCACTTATTTTGAGTATGTCTATAAGATACATTCTTCAAGGGGCACTGGGTGACTCAGTAGGTTAAGCGTCTGCCTTGGACTCAGGTCATGATCTCAGGGTCCTGGGATGGAGCCCCACATCTGTTGAGCAGGGAGCCTTCTTCTTCCTCTCCCTCTTTTAGGGACGTGAAAACACACGCACACAAACTACTGACCTGAGGGCGGGAGAGAGCATTCAAGGACGAGGGGACAAGAAGACAGAAGAGCGGGACTGGAGGACGGACTATCAGCTTAGGTTTTACCCAAATTACCCCAGATAAGAAAATTCACTGCCTTAACTGTTCTAGTCAGATGTGTTGTTAGTCATCTTCATAACCTTCAAAGAAGGATATTTCACAGTGCCCCTTCCAAGATATTTTTTTCCTGAGTTTTAAAAGTGCCTGCTATTCCAGTCATCTAGTATTACATAACAAACCACGGCAAATTTGGGAGGTTCAAAACATCAGTTCAGGGGTGACAGGCTCAGCTAGGCACTTGTCACTTGGGGTCCTTTATCCTGCCACCAGTAGACGTGGCTGAGGCTGGAGCATCTGAAATCTCCCTCTCTCGCATGCCTGGCACCTCACCACACGGCCGGCTTGGGCTTCCTCACAGCATGGTGGCGGCAGGATAACCCGATTTTGGAGACCCAAGCTCCAGAAGGATGCTTCTCAGAGGCCCAGGAGGAACTCACAAGGACTCAGCCTCAGAAGTTTGAGAATGTCAATTCTGCTGCATTCTTTTGGTCAACCAGGCCAGCATGGATTCTAGAAAAAGGGAATTAGACTCTGCTCTCAGTAGAAGGAATGTTAAAGAGTTTTTACCCATTTTCAGTGCTTCACATTTTTCTCTAAGGAAAAAAAAAAAAGTATTGTAAGGATGGAACTTATACCTAACCAAATCCTTTCTTGTTATAATTTAAGGCCATTTTCCTTATTCTGTCTTCATGGAGTTAGTCACCAGGTGACTAGAAAACTCGTGTCTGATAGCCTGAGTTTCTATAATTAAATAAATTTACATCTTGTCAGGAACTGGATTTTCCCTATCTCCAAAATGAGTAGCTGAAATGTCTATGGTATTTTTTGACTCCAAGTTTTGGAAGTCGATCTGGGACTTTACTCATCCTTCGGTCTTGTACAAAAAGTCTAAAAGTGGCTTTATGGTGAATACTTCTTGTAGATGACGAACTCCAAACATTCAAATAACTGACAAAAATTCCTTTCTCTCAATTACTACTACTGAATTATATTGTCCAGATAGATACAGTTCCAAATTTACACATAAAAGATAAAGTTATTACAACATTTTGAAGAAAATCTTTGAAGCTAATTATCTCAAGATTAGGGAAAGAATATCTTTTAATTAATTTCAAACCCTGGATTGAGTACTAAGAAAAACACGAAAGAATGATTTCCAATAGGAAGTGGTGGTTACGGAAGAGTCTCCCTCTCCTTGAGGATTACCATTTAATTTTCAACATCGATTTGAAATAAATGCTGGTATGATCTCCAAGGAAAGCCCGTTTCAGTTATAAAACCTAATGAAGAAGCATACAGTTTAATAAGCAAAATATATATTGTGCTCCTTTGTTAACCTAATTTCTACACTCTCTGCTTTGGTTTGAATGAGGGTATTTACTTTTACCCGTTCACTGTTCTTTGCAATGTAAATGTCATAAAGGGTGAGTCTTCCAGGGATATACCTCAGGCCTTTACTGATCTTTTTCTTTACTTTCTCTCCTCCTAACATCCAACCCACTGCTTGGCACTTGGAGTTTTGACAAGTGAATTGCCACAGATATTTTTGCTTTTTCTTATATTAATGAATAAACTTAAAATTGAATGTTATCCAATTTATGACACGGTGTGCACGGTGTCAGATGAAGCTTTAAGTTACCTACAAGTTCACTCCTACAGCTTAATAGCAAAAAAGCTAATAACCCGTTTAAAACATGAGCTAAGGACTTGATCAGATGTTTCTCCAAAGAGGACATACAAATGCCCAACAGGTACATGAAAAGATGCTCAATATCAGTCATCATTAAGGAACTGCAACTTGAAACCACAATGGGATACCACTGCACACGTGTTTGGATGGCTATTATGAAAGAAAAAAGATGGCAAGTACTGGGGAAGCTATGGAGAAATTGGAGCCCTTGTGCACTGTCGGCAGGAATGCAGGCTGGGGCACCCACTCTGGAAAGCTGTATGGACGCTCCTCAAAAAACTGAAAATAGAACTACCCTATGATCCAGCAATTCCACTTCTGGGTATTTATCCAAAAGAATTGAAATCAGTATCTCAAAGAGATATTAGCTCCCCCATTTTCATTTCGACACTATTTACAATAGCCCGGATGTGGAAACAACTTAAATGTCCATCAGCAGATAGATGGCTAAGGTAAATGTGGTGTATACACACAACAGAATACTAGTTAGTCATAAAAAAGGAGGAAAACCTCGTGACCCAGAGGACACCGTGTTAAGTGAAATACGCCAGCCCCAGAAAGACAAACACTGCATGATTCCATTTATATGAAGTATCTAAAATAACCAAATGCATAGAATCAAAGAGTGCAGTGGGGCTCTCCAGGGGCTGGAGAGAAAGGGAAATGGGGAGTTATCAATCAATAGGCATAAAATTTCAGTGAAGCAAGATGAATACACCCTAGGGTCTGCTCTACAACATTGCACCCATAGTCCAAATTTGTAAGAGATCTCATGTTAAGTGTTCTTGACACAATAAAATAATTTTTTTTTAAATTGTATGCACAGCTGGAAAAAAAATACCTACCAGTTAAATAATGTATGATTTTCTGAGCTTTTTATGTATTTTAATATTTTGGTGGTTTTTAAAAGAATGTGTACAGAGTACTACAGGACGGCAGACACCAAGTGTGTGCTGAGGATACAAGGACATGTGAAAAAACAGTCCCTGCTCTCCACGAGTTTCCCAGGATTCCTCAGGCTTTTGAAAGCCAAAATTAATTTTCCAAGCCAGTCAACACGGATGTGACCGTCTCTTCCTAGCTCCCATTATTGTGTTCTACTTCCAAGCTTTGTGGTTTTTTTAAAGATTTTATTTATTTATTTGACAGAGAGAGAAAGTAGGCAAAGTGGCAGGCAGAGGGAGAGGGAGAAGCAGGCTCTCCACTGAGCAGGGAGCCCCACGCGGGGCTCGATCCCAGGACCCGGAGATCATGACCTGAGCCAAAGGCAGATGCTTAACCGACTGAGCCACCCAGGTGCCCCCCAACCTTTATTTTTAAATTACCTCCAAATATACATGATTTTATCTTTAGAACTATAGTCTAGTGTATAATCTATGCTCTTTCAGACATCTGCTTAAATTTAACGACAACTAAAAAGGGCCCTTTGCTGCTTCTGTACCATTGACTTTCTGCAAACTTCACCTTAACCTCCCCAGATCACTGCCCTCGCGTTCCACAGGCTAATGAGAGCCTCCCCAGCCTGCAACAGTGTGCTCCTCACAAGGGTATACATCTTTCAGTTCATCTCATAGCAGTATGGTAAAAGCGATAAGAAGTCCATAGCACCACCCTATCGAATCCAACAGCATTATGGATGGGTAAAGACAAATTTCAAATGGTAAAGCTATTCTCAGATTGATCAACAAGAAATTTTCCAATCCTAATTAAGACCCACGTTAATTTAATGTCAATTTATTGACACAAATTAAACTCGGTCCTCATTCTTTCTCTCTTAGACTATTAAATAGCTCCCAGATGGATTCTCCTCTGCCGTTAATGCCCTCGTTCATTCATTCATTCATTTTCTCATTCATTCATCATTTACATTTTATATTTTTAATAGCAATCTTGCCATCGTTTATTAATTCTTTTTTTATATAAGTTTACTTCTTTCTTTTTTTAAGATTTTATTTATTTATTTGAGAAACAGAGAGAGAGCGAGAGACA
>NW_024426774.1:80693985-80782054 GCF_017311325.1 Ursus maritimus
AAAGAGAGCACAAACAGGGAAAGAGGCAGAGGAAGAGGAAGAAGCAGATTCCCCGCCAAGCACAGAGCCTGATGTGAGGCTCCATCCCAGGACCTTGGGATCATGACCTGAGCTGAAGGCAGATGCTTCACCGACTGAGCCACCCAGGCACCCCTTTATTCATTTTTTTTAATCAGTTGACCTTCTATTTTCCAGGCATGGGGAGCTAACATTTTGATGAGAATAATTTGGATTCAGGAACATTCTGACTCTTCATAAAGAACAAATGATTAGGGGCACCTGGGCAACTCCGTTAGTTAAGCAACCAACTCTTGGTTTCTGCTCAGGTTGTGATCTCAGGGTCTTGAGATCAAGCCCCACATGGGGCTCCATGCTCAGCAGAGTCTGAAGATTCTCTCTCTGCCCCTCCCCCCTTAAATAAATAAATAAATAAATAAATAAATAAATCTTTTTAAAAAATGACTAACTCCTATGTTTGCTGCCACATAATGTATATGATAGAAACCCTCTCCTTATCAGTGATCCTTGCTTCTACCTGATCAAGAGTTCTAGCATCTTGACATGCGACACTGGGAAAGCAAAAGCTAAGATAGGGGAGGTTGGACAGGGGTGAAATTATGGATGACTATGAGTATCCACTGAGACCATAAATTGTGGTGATCCACCAAAAGGTTTGGGCAGGAAGATCTCATGATAAGACAGGAATTTTGGAGAGCTCTCTCCAGCAGCAGGGAGGATGGATGGCGAGAGTAGGCTGGAGGTAGAACCAATAAGGGGTCTATTGTAACAACCCAGGCAAGAAGGTGGGACTGCGTCGTATTGGGGATGGAGAGAAGGAGGCAAAATAATATATTTAGGAGTTATAATCAACAGACTTAAGGTGAGGGGCACCTGGGTAGCGCAGTCGTTAAGCGTCTGCTTTCGGCTCAGGGCGTGATCCCGGCGTTCTGGGGTCGAGCCCCACATCAGGCTCCTCCACTGGGAGCCTGCTTCTTCCTCTCCCACTCCCCCTGCTTGTGTTCCCTCTCTCGCTGCTGTCTCTCTGTCAAACAAATAAATAAAATCTTTAAAAAAAAAAAAAACAGACTTAAGGTGTGAATGAGAAGGGATCCAAGATGACCACCAATTTTCTCACTGGGGGTGATCCAATGGAATGTGGAACATTAAATAAGTTAGGGAACATTGGACTGTCGTGTTTGGGGAAAGAGATAACTAGGATACATTAACTTTAAAATGTACATGAGGCATTCAAGAGGTGATATCCAGTTAATAGTTCAATGCTTTCCAAGGCTTTACAACAGCACCATTTAAGAAGCTTTAGAAAATGCAGATGCCAAGCCTCTCCTCTCATACTCACCCCAATTCATAAACCAGGTTATCTGAGGTTGGACCCTGGGATTCCAATCACCAGGATGAAAATGGCCAAGGTCACATAATATACGGGTCTAGAGCTTAAGATTTACATCTTTTTTTTTTTGTAATTTAGATTTGAGAATTATTACTGTTCAGGTGGCAGTTGAGGTCCTGGGTGTGAGTGAGATCACCCAGAAAGATTGAAAAGAATGAGAGAAAAGCAGAAGAAGGACAGAGCATTGCATCATTTCAGCATTAAAGTAGAGTCAAGGTAAAAGGAGCCCACTGAGGGGTCCAGAAGGAGTCACTTGCCAGGTGGACCAGGTTGCAACCCAGCTGAGAATGTCATGAAAATACAAGATAGAATTGATAGGGATGCTTGAAGATAAAGGTGAGAGAAGAGGAAACCTGTGGTCTAATCCTTTGAGAAACTCAGTGGTAAGACTGGGAGTCACTCACCAGGGATTCGTCTTGAGTACAAGGAAGAGACAACATGGCTGTTAAAATCCCCCAGAATCAGTGGATGAACAGGGATGGAAAGGAAGGCTGTGAGCTAGGATGGCAACCTCCATGAGCAAGGGGAAAAAGACACCAAAGAGAAGGCATAGAGAGGGCCGAGCTGATGGCGCAGTTTATGAAAAACATGGGTTTTCACATAAATCTAAAAGTAAGGGTCTGGCAGCCTCAGGAAACTGCCGTTCTCGTTCTACTGGATTTTCCCTGCTGAAACTTCCGGGAGCTTCCTAACACACAAATCTGTGGATTTCACTCCTCTTTTTAAAATTTATCATGGCTGCCATCACCCTCTAAACATAGCCTATGAAGTGGTCATGACTGGTGTTGGCTTCATTTCCCTCCCCCACCCAAAGGATCGTGGGGACCGCTTGTGCCCCTGTGCACGCGCTAGTCCTTTTGTCTGCAACTTTGTCTCCCCAGTTGCTACGGCTACCTCTCTGTCAGCCCACACATGACCCCATGGAAGCCCATCCTGACCAGTGGCCTGACTCATTGTTGGCCTAATATGCTCTTCTAGCACCCACTCCACTCTCTTCCAGCAGTTTCCACATTGTGTCATGATTAATGTTATAGAGCTCTCTTCCCCTATGGGACTGATCACTTTGAGACCAACTGGGTTTTCCATTTGTTCTCTACCTTCAGTCCATAGCATTCTGCCTGAAATGTAGCAAGCACTCAGTACACATTGACCCACGTGATACTTGCCTGCCAAGCTATTGAGTTGATTCTCATCATAGGAAAGCTTTGTACATAATTTGTACTCTCACATAGTCATTGCAAACTCATACAGAGATTCCAAGAATGATTGCTACAATCTAGTTTTCAAACTGACATGCATAAATATCATAAATGTTTGTTAGGGCCTCATCCGAACAGTTGTATGAAGGAGATAAAATGACATCTTTCCAGAAGCAAAAGAAAGAAATTCCTCCTCTCCTGATCCTTTTAAGTGGCCTTTGCCACCCCCGGCAGCCTCCAACAAAGAACTTTGTTTTTCTAGCAACTTCTATATTTGACCAGCCATGCCCCTGAGGGGTTGTTGGTCACCTTCCATGAGGTCCCTAACCCTGTCCTTGATAATTCTGCTGGAGGCACATTCCTGGGTGGACAAGCCGGAGGCAGGAGAGTTGGAACACCTGAGCATATCCAGAAGGAGGAAGGCGAGATCGTTCCCTGTCCTCCACCCTCACATTTGTTACCTACATTCCCACATAGGTTAAGCCATTGCCAAATCAATTTTGTATGTGCTTAACGCACCTGCCTTAACTCTTCTCATCTCCTTGCCAAATTGTGCCCACTGAGGCACCGGCTACCAAAATTGCTACCAGCTGATTGTTCCTGGTAGAGATAGAAGTCTTCTCTTGGCCATGGTAACAGAGAGAGTCATTACCAGAAAAATCACAATTTCTTGAAACTTCTAATATTACTGCTATATAGGTCTATAAATGCCACATCAAGATTATGCCCTATTTTGGTAAAAATATAAAATAATTAAAAAAAATAGCCCCAGAATAAATAAATCAAGATTATGCCCTATTTTGGTAAAAATATAAAATAATTTAAAAAAATAGCCCCAGAATAAATAAAATCTTTAAAAAAAAAAAATAGCCCCGGGACAGCAATGCCTCAATAGTCCTATTTTGTGACACAAAGATATTCTTTGAAAGTGCCCTTCATGGTTTGTCAACTGTATCGAAAGAATTAGCCTGTCCCACTCCCACTGCTTGTGTTCCCTCTCTCGCTGGCTGTCTCTATCTCTGTCAAATAAATAAATAAATAAAATCTTTAAAAAAAAAAAATAGCCCCGGGACAGCAATGCCTCAATAGTCCTATTTTGTGACACAAAGATATTCTTTGAAAGTGCCCTTCATGGTTTGTCAACTGTATCGAAAGAATTAGCCTATTAAAAGCAAGATGAGTGCTTCATATTTCTTCATATCCCTAAATTTAATGCTCTAATTATTTGTTTTTAAAAATATAGCCATTTTTGGGGGGGGCGCCTGGGTGGCTCCATCAGTTGAGCAACCAACTTTTGATTTTGGCTCAGGTCATGATCTTGCGGTTATGGGATTGTGCCCCACCCCCTGCTTTGGCTCCATGCTCAGCAGGGTGTCTGCTCTCTTATATATGTGTGTGTGTGTATATATATATATATCTCACCATTTTCACTCTCTCATTGGAGACACTGTTGGCTAGTTTATTATGTTGAGAGGCCAAGAAGTTGTCTTCCCTTCAATTTCTAAACTGAAAGTCAGATCCAAACTTTTGAAGAGAGGCATCTGAGGCAAGCGGCACCAAAGGTTTTGTTAATATCCATGCAGTCTCTGGAGCTCTCCCCCTCACTCTGAAACTTTAATACTTAACAGAGTTTTGAAATGGTTGCTTGGCCAGAGTTTTTAATTGGGGCGAGCCACTGTTCTTCTGGCCAGAAGTCTGTGAAAAGGGGCAGCGGGAAGAGTAGGCTCATCAGAGCCCCCAGACATCCTAGTGGAAAACCTCTCTCCCCAAGGAACTTGGTCCCTGCCCTTGAGATTCCAAAGTCTGCAACTTTCCATGGCTACATATGGCCCATTGACAGTTAGCAGCTGTCAAGCGGACAGGCCGTGCAAACCCAGCTGGCCAATTGAGGCCACGTCTAGACAAAGTGAATGGACACAGCTCATCAGTTCCATTTGGCCATCCCCGCAATTGATGCAGATCAGCCCTGGGGCTCATTGCAACTGCAGAGACGAGCGTGGGAGCGTGGAGCTCATCGGGGTGAAGCAGACAGTCGCGCAGTGGTCCTGGCTGCCCAGGGTGAGCTCCATACACCGTGCTGCCAAAGGGGACAGACCTGCTCCACAACTGTTGTCCAAGTGCATTCCAGTCAGTGGCTCATTCTAATCTCCAGTCTCACCACCAAGCCGTCCATCTCAGGAAGCGGTTTCTAAAATCACTCTGTTGAGTGTTCTGTCGAGCAGAAGAAACTAACTCTGTGCTCCAAAGTCAAGAATCTCTCTCCTTATCAAAGATAGGCCATGGCAGAAAGGAATATTTCAAAAATTGAGGAAGTGATGAGATTTCCTCCAGCTGCCATCACACGACATCTGTTGAAGAAAGAAGCTGCAAAGCATAATATAGTCACAAAAATAAAATGTCATCGAACTGACTGTTCCGTCTTCAGCCTAAACTTTACGATCTATTTTTTTTTAATCATTTTTGGAGAATTTCAAAAATCATCACAAAATCCTCCCTCGGACATGAAATACTTCTCTGTAAACGTATTAGCAATTCCAGCGAGAGGCTAGCCTTTGTGATGACGAAAGAAAACTGGTTATCAAAATAGCTCCGGCGTGCTTCAAAAGACAAACTAGAAAGAGAAGATGCCACAAAACCCGCTTGAGGAAACGGAAGTTGTATGCATCCAAGAACGCCGGGGCCGAGGCGATGAGCTCCGAGCTTCTCACCAAACATGTGGCCCCATGCAGAAATATGCCAAAACAACACGGTTTGGGCTCATTGTGTCCCAATTAATACTATAATGAGCTTCCTTAGATAGCCAAATCCTTAATCAGCCCTATCAAAACTATGTCTGTTCAGAAAAAGACTCCTGTTAATTCTGCTTAATGCCTGACAGTGGTTAAGCACCATTAATACTCCATAATTTCATTGTATGTTATTGTAATCATATCAGCTTATATCTCAGTGGCTACGCGAGGCTCAATGGGCTGCCGTGAATTACAGGTCACGTGACTCTGCTTCAGTAAGAGACTATCTTCCATCACAACCAGACCTCCTTTGCCCTCCCCGCAGTCAGTAGCCTAAGCAGGTATTAATAAAGGTCTCCTTTTTTAAATTGCATAGCTCTAAATGGTCTTTAAGGGACCCAGCAGTAATCTCAAGATCCCTATATTTTAGCAGGAAAGCAGGACAGAGGAATTAATAAGAGCCCTTTCTGTGTAAACTACTCCCTGCTCTAAGGCTATAGCGTGATGTCAGGGCGCTAAGAGAATTTTAAATGCACAGGATGGATTGTTTGTGTTGCAGAAGCGAAACAGGGGCCAAAGGCTAAGAGACTTGAGAAAATTGAAAGACTGCCAGGGATGCTGGGATGCAAATAGCAACAAAACAGGGATAAATGCTCCTACTCACATATGCAGGAGTCCTGCAGAAGGGGGAAAAAAAAGGTTATTAATTTTCACCAGGCTGTATCTTACAGCTGGTAGCTCAGCATCAGTTTTTGGTGTAATGAAAATGGTCTGAGCAGAAGATAAATGGTTCGTAAAGTGGACCATTTAGATGCAATCGAGGCTCAATCTGCCCAGTGACTAATCACGTCCCCCCAGTAAAGCTGAATTCCACTAACAGACTTTTTTTTTTTCCCCCGGCTGTACCAGTGAATTGTAGCCGGGTCTAAGTTCAAGGCAGGCAGAGAATTATCTTGATTTATTAGCGCACTCCCTGGCCGTGCCACTCGCTCGGCTGTGCCTTTGTGGGCTTCTGCCCTGTTGCTGTCGGAGTATAATTTTTACCGTTCCCCTGTGACTGGTACACAGCATCATTTTCAGCTGCTAGAAAAATGGGCTGCTTTTGCACCTGTAATTTTTCTTCTTTTGCTGCTGAAGGTATATAATATATCTCTAAAGTGCGTAATAAGTTTCTGAAAAACGTGTTTTTAAAAGAAATTGATTCCAGTGGTTTATAAGCCTGAGCAAGGCCACGTAAGGAAATGCGCCAGATTGCAAAGGTATGCCTGGTTGGCGAGGCAGCCATTTTTACCCTTCCGCTTAGTAAATCCTGACTCCTAGTCCGGAGTATAATTTCAGGCATTTTTCTATACGGTAGTTGCTTCTCATAATGAACTCTGATCAAATAAAAATGTTGTTTATGTGGAGACTTTACAAGTCCTGATTACGTATAAAATAGAGTAGAATCCCTCATAATGACATTTAATTGTGAGAAAGAAAAGATCCCAATAGAAGAGCGTTCAGCTGCATTTGTTCAGTCTTCCTTCGCAAAATGCCGTTTATAGATCGTTCAATTATGACATTATTATGAGCTGCGTAAGAGTAACTCACTGGTTCTCCATATTTTTAGACCTATGGAAAATAAATGTGAGTGTGATTTTCGTTATTTTGACTGGGAGTTATTCACAAAAGGCCCTTCATGTCTATGAGGATTGACTGTCCCATTTGGCTGATGAATTCTGATGCTTCACCCATAATCTTGTGAGCATCTTCAGAAAGGCAATTCGCGGCACTGAGGACACTAGGAGAAGCCAAGTCTCCTCCTCTTGGAGGCTCTGAAGATTCTAACGGGATGTTATTAATAACCCAACACATGGCAGGAAGATGGGGTCTGAGCTGGCTTATTCTGAGCGTTCCAACGTGATTTTTCCATTTGCCTAGGGACCTGACAGATGTGATAGGTAAACTACCAGGCTACAAGCAGGCGGAAATGCTGCTGCAAACCTCGGTGATCATACATCTTCAAGAAAAGGAACCCAAGTTCTCAGACACCTGCCTCTGTGGTTTCATTCCTTCAGGAACGTCAGTTTTCGGAAGGCAGCAGAAGGTGCAGATCCATTACCTCCCACGCAGCCTCTCAGACCTGCATCTGTCTATTTAGCAGGGTGAGCGTTCAACCGCCGTCTTCCCTTTTCCGCAGCGCTTTGACCAACGCAGCTGTGAACTGGCTTTTGCAGTAGGACAAATGGGCCTGTGTGATGCCGACCACGCCTACAGTTTGGGCAGCAAAAAAAAGATGGAGGCGCTTCTGAGTCGCCATTTGCAGCCAAGTGTATCAGCAGAACACGCCTGCAATGTCACAACCAGAGCACCCAGTGCTTCTGTCACTCATGTAGCAAACATTCATTGCATGCTTATTACGTGTCAAATACTATGATGGGTTTGCAGAACACACGGATAAATGTGGCAGAGCCCTTCTCCGACGAACTTGCAATCTTGAATGACTAATGACTAAATGAGTGAATGGATGGGTGTCTCTGGCTTGGGTGATGCTCAATAAATCTGAAGGAATAAGGCCAAAGGTCAGGCACCTCCACTTCTAGTCAGAGCCAGCCAAGATCAGTGTGGCTTTGAGGAAGTCACTTAACTTCTCTGCACGTTGATCTCGTAACTATAAAGTGAGGATAAATATCTTTGCCTCATTCATCACCCAAGCCAATTTGGGGAATTAATGAGATGGCATTTGTGCAATTGCACTGATGGGCCGTAAGAGCGTAGGCAATTATTACTATTGCCTCAAAGGTCAGGGACTGTCATAAAGTCGTGAACACCACGTCCTGACCAAGGGCACCTGGTAGAGCCAAGGAAGGTAAGCTGAAATACAGCCCACTCTTTGGGCACCAAGCCATGTGGTTGGATGTGGGGCTGAGGCTATCATCAAGAAAGGGAGACATTTTCCTAATTTGCACAAATACACCAAATGAGCTAGCAACCGTGTGTGTAAATGTGCAAATTATGTCAAAACAGCTCTTGGATCCATTCCATCACTGAGCATTTCCATAAGCCGGAAGTACTTGAGTTTTCACTTGCTTCTGTTACATTTGACATTGGCCGTTGACACCAAGCTATAATATCTTGGAAATCTACATCCTGGCTAAAGAACGTGGTTTTTGAAATTTATTTAGCCCATGAAAACATAGCCTTAATTTTTAATTCACAGTGCAGGGGGAGGGAAAGTTCTCAAAAGGAAAGCATAGATTTTACATTGGTTGGATCAAATTCTTTAGGAATAGTCCCTGACTGAACTCCCCAGCTGAGAGTTAGAACTGTCCGACATGACCCCAACACAGGAGTCATTCAACTGCAAGCCAGGCTGATCTCTCATGTGTTCTAAACCTTCCCCAACAATCCAAACTACATAGCCCCATCCTTATCACTGACTCTGCCGTGGCACACCTTATCTGTATAGCATTAGTCAACACTGGAATACTGGGGTTTGTTTACTTCTTTATATCCTATTTCCCCATTTAGGGGACCTTGAACAAGTTGCGAACCTCAGTTTCCTCCCCGGTCAAATGGTGACACTAACACCTTGCTGGGCCTTTGGGAGATAATGAAAATAAAGAATCCGATAAAAGCTACAATGAACCTTCCACAGTACAAGCCTAAGGGCCCCCCAGAATGCCTGAACCCCTGCCCAAAACGCCGCAGCTCTTTCACACCAAGTCCCTGAGGGATGTGTCCTCATGGTAGCAGGAAGTAAATTTAGGGTAACCCTTCTCCTGTGAGGCCAGAGCACTGACCAGGCCCAAAACGAATCTGTCTAACCTGCCTCCAGATAGAGCAGTGGATACAAGAGAGGGAGGGCGGAAGTTGAACCAGGTCTCTGTGTGTCTGTGTGTGTGTGTAATGGACGGAAGCAGGGCTGTTGGAAGAGAGAAAGGTACATAAGCAGCCTGATTTCCCCTTCTGCCGCCAGCAGGAAAGAAAGCACAGAGCACACCAGACAGATGCAAATGCGTGGGTCTGAATTTAAACTTGCAGTGGCCTCGCCTACTGGAAAAACTGCATTCTGCCATACGATCAACAAACAGCAGCTCTTTCTTGGAAGCTGGTGAATCGGGGGCAGGGAAGCTGGCAGCTGAAGCGGGTGGTGAACACTTGACCACCCACACTGAGGCTTCAAGCACCTGACACCTACCGGGTCCTGGGGACCGGACAGTAAACAAGATCGTGATGATCCACCACAGAACATTTTCCAAATAAAATGCACGAAAGAGAACTCGCTCCTTTTGAGTGACCAAAATGAGAGCGACCTTCAGGATTTCTGCACAGCAGGGTTAGTCCATGTCTTAGTCAGCTTGGGCTGTTGCAGCAAACTACCAGAGACGGGGTTGCTTAAACAACAAACGTTTTTCTCACAGTTCTGGAAGCTGGAGGAGTCCAAAACCAAGGTGGGGACAGATTCGGTTCCTGTTGCAGATATCCCTCTTCTTATTGTATCCTCATACGCTAGGGAGGGAGAGGTCACCCCTCTGCCCTGTCTTCTTGTAGGGGCACTAATCCCTTCTGAGCTAATTACCCCTCAAAAGCCCCACCTCCAGACACCATCATGTTGAGGACTAGGTTTCAACATTTAATTTTTTTTCTTGGGGAGTCAGAGCGGGGCCACAAACACTCACTCCATTGCATTCAAACTGGGGTGTTTTGTTTTCTAATTGGCATAATGAAAGATAACTTTACACCATTCCAGAACTTCTGCCATTCTTTTTAAGGAATGCGTAAAACATTGAATGGCTTACATTTATGTGGAAATACAAGTACTTATTGTTTTTACTAAGTTTTGGAAAACCGAATAGCTTGCTAGTTCTGTGTTGCAAATAAAATCAACACTTCTCTCTATAATTTATCAGCTTGTCTCTAAAAACACTTGGATTAATCTAGAGTCTACTTGTCTCCATGTTAAGATAATCATGACAACTGGGTAAAATATTTATCAATAAAAAATTGAATCCAAATACACTAAAACACTCACTGGGCAACTTTTACAAGCCAGTAGGAATTAGGCATAAGACCTACATTCAAGGTAGTATCATCCTATGTTATAAATATTGGAGCTTAGATTGGTAAACTGGGTCTGAGAACAAAAATAGGAACTAAGAATTCGCATTGTCAGAAGCTGTCCTGTCAATATGCCTTCCTTACACATTCACAGGTTCTGTGTTTCTGTGAACCTCTTTATATATACTGGTGTGACAATATATTTATCCTGACAGTAGGCGTGTGTGGGGTTGGGGGAGGGAGGCGAAGGAATATCTATTATCGATGCTGGGACACAAGTATACTAATTGGCTAATTATGTATTGATTAGAAAACGAAAGATGATTTTTAAAGCCCAATTGGCCACAAATTATTGACGTTTTTTTCCCGGTGCTTAGGAAAACTGTTCTTTTAAGTGGAAAATTACATCAACAGTAATAATAAAAATAATTAGCATCACTTTCTAAAAGGTGACATCTCAATTTTGTCATCACATAGTGCCATGTCCTATTATTGTCACATTCCTTAGAAAAATGATCGTATGCAGTTTCATGGTTTTCCGGCTTGGAAAATGACATGGTTTAGCCAAAGCCTTATGGGCTCCATCCTCTCCTTACCTAGAATCAACGCTAAAAATGAGAACAAAGTGGACAACCAGCCAAGAACTTAGGAAAACCTCCAGTTTTCAGATTCTACTTCTGTTTGAGCTTCCGACCAGAGGATGGCTGGTGACTCCAAAGGAGAAATACAGGGTATGGAAGCAGGAAGACACAGGGGATTTACATCAGACGGTACCAGCGCTCATGAGAAGCACCTGACTCTGCTACGGTCTGAGTGGGTAACGATATTCAAAACTACTTCCGGTCCACCTTCCTCAGCAAAACCACTTCCGGTTCACCTTTCCTTTCCTCGTAGGAGGGCTAGGGCAGAATCATACCTGGCAGCTGCAATTTCCTCTTTTGCCTCTCCGCCAATCGCATGCTGTGCAGGAGAGCCTTCCTGGCAGTTTCAGGAACCAAGGTCGTCCTCTGTCCCTAGCTGCCCTTGTCCAGGATATACAATTTCCTGCTATGCAGCAAAAAAGGCAGATCAGACAGACATCTTGTCCTTCTACTGAGATCTCCAAAGCATTGATACGGTCCCTACCCCTCACGTGATTATCAACTATGCAAGAACAGTTTAGGATTTTTAAAAAAATTTTTGCCTTCATGATCTTCGTTTATATCTCAAAATCAAACATCTGGATAAGCTAGGCACTGTAAACCCTCAGATTGGGGAAAGAAGCCACCCAAGGTCACCTGATATTTTAAGAACATCAGGATCCAGACCCCGGCCACTCCTGCTGGGTCTGAGAGGGTACTTTCTTTACTCACTAACTATCTCATCAGGGACCTGAAGTCTACAGTTCTCAGGACAAATTTTTATTCAAATGATGTGGGGGAAGGTCATCAGTGAAGGAAGTAAAAATTCTGGACTCTCTGAGTTGCAGTGATATTTTTATGAACCTGGTTGCTAAAACCTCATCAGGAAGCACCACCATAGGAATCCACGTTGACTCTGAGCAGTTGCAAAAACCAACTCTTAAAATGTTAACAACCAGAAAGAAGTCTTCCCCTTGTTACCGCTTGATTCTTGACAAGGGAGAATTTATCAGATATTGACCTGATACTCCGGCAGTGGAAGAACCTACCCCTCTCAAGGGAATATTCTATATAAGCAGGGTCAAAATAGGATCTGCCTGCAGAGGGTCACGCTTCCTTTTATGGGCAAGAAGTACGGACTCTAAAGTATGAAACCAGAAGCCTTAAAGTTACAGTGCAATGTGAATACTTGGGAAAAGCAATGCTCATAGCTTTGAGGTTGAAAACCACCATTTCAAACAAATGATTGGTGCCTTCAGTCAACAGATCTTTGCTGACCACATACTATATGCCGGCCACTGTTCCAGGTGCTTAAAATACGTCAGCGAACGAAACAGACAAAAATCCCTGCCCTCGTGCAGCAAAAAAAATATTGGTCAGTTGACGTGATAACAGCATCCCCGACCTTTGGACCTCACAAAGATTGTTACCAAGACAACCTCACCCCTTCTCTCCTAACGTGTTAGTTTCCAAGCTTTGCTTACCATCAAAGGCACTTTAATACGCACTTGGAAGTGGTGATTAAAAAAATGGCAGCAGTGACCTAGAACACTGGTCTTCTGTTTCTGCAGGGCTGAAATTGTCAACTCAGTGAACTAGTGAAAATGCCAAATGTTATGTTTGGAGTTTAGTTCAGCCAAACCTACCATGAACCGGTTCCAGGAATGAAGGGTACATGTGAGAGTCAAAAACCCTTCAGTTGGTCTTCACGTCGGTACTGTTCCATCCCTCCTGGTATTTGACCTGAGACCACCAACTAAAACTCCCCTCCACAGACCACGCCCACACAGGGGTGAAAATGAGCCTTTGGGGGTCTTTTCGGGCTGTGGTTGGATGTCAGCCAGCCATTCAGAAATGAAAGCGGGCTAGCCTCTGACCAACTCCCCCACCACCAGGCCCCAGCCACCCAGTTCCCCGAGAGGTAGAATGGCTTGCCTGTGCTCCCATTTCTTTTTTCCACCTTATTTCCATTTATCTTTATCAGTGGATGTCTGGAAAACTTAATTGTTGTTATTTCCATCTTGAACAGGCTAATAGGTATCGGAGAGGGAAATGCATTCTTCCCCCTTTTTTTCTGAATTTACAAAAATAATAATAATAAAAATAATAATACTACTAAAGCAATAAAATAAAAGCCCGTATTGATAAGGGAAGTATAATTGGGTCTTTCGCCTTAACGAAATTTGCTTTCATTAAAACCGAATCTGATTACTTTGGTGTGTTGCATTCACCAGCATAAATAAACCTCCTGCTTGCAAGCCGGGAAGCCCTGCTATTTTAAAGATGAAAAAATTTCAGCTTCTGGATGGCTGCTTTCATTTAACACAGCTTCAAATGAATTTATGAACTGTTCTATAATGTTTTCTGCATACACCAAATGGCAGACTTTAGGCAGAAACCCAATATATGTTTAGTTAGTATATAATAAACATAATATTTACATGGGCTATGCTCTATGTTAAGAATCAAGAGCAGTTGCTCTATAAACTGTTATTGAATTCTCGAACATAGAGCCCTAACCAAGCAGTCCATCAGGATTCCAGAAGAATCTGGGGCGAGAGACCCTGACCTACCCCGAGGGCACACACACACACGTGTGTGTGTGTGTGTGTGTGTGTGTGTTGGCACACATGTGGGGACACACAAGCCTATGTCTCCTTCATTTAAAAAAAAAAAAAAAAGCTCCTTAATCAAAACCTTGACAACAATCTCATTTTTCTTTGGCGGCAAGGATGACAATGTAGTTTAAGATATTGTTTTTAACTTTAAAAGTGTCTCTGTGGTTTTGAAGAATGTTTCAGGAGCTTAAAAAAAATTTTTTTTTTTTTTTTTAAATCCCAGTAGGTAGAAAAGGCAGTTCATTTCTTAAGCAATAAACAGAAAGCCGGGGGACGGGCGCTGAATAAGCATGCTTATATGGAATTTTTCTTTGAAAAGCCCACTAGTTAGGCACTATAACACTTCAGTTGATATTTCTACAGTGCAAACACGATAGTGGAAATTAAGTTGCCCCAGCAAATTCAGTTTAGTGGGAATTTGTTATGAATAAAACGCTGCTGTTGGCTCTAGAACATTGAATTTATCCCCCAAATAATATCTTAGAAATACCACTTCAGAAGAAATCAGCTCTAAATAATTGATAAATTTGGTTTGTTTAGAAACCTTTTGACCTCTGTAATAGAAAGTAAAAACACATTTCAGTTATTAAAGTCACATATATTCCCTCTGGTAGGGGGAGCTTTTAATTTTAAGCTGGGCTCTGCAGGGGCCATTTGATAAAGCTGAGAGACATTTTTCAACTGCTGCCGTTGGATTTGGGTCAACCTCCTTTGGGAAAAGGGAAAAAGATAAATTTGTTGCTTTTCATAACGCACGAGAAAACTTCAGAGATTTTAAGCATTAAGACCTATTGGAAGTGAAAGATGGTTTTTTGGGTAGCCCCTTCTGACTACCTCCCATCCCTAAACTCTCTCTTTCCCCCTTTCCTCTGGAAAGAAGGCTTCAATGTTTGTGCTGTGAAAATAAAGGAAAAGAGAATCAGCACTTCCTATTAATGTAAGACATTCCCTTTTAGATAAGAGCCGTGGCTCTTGGTGGTGGTATTTAGAGCAACTCTGTTTTGTAGAGAAAATAGCAAGAGACTATTGGAAGTGATTTCTAACTGCAACATTTTTTGTTCAAATGCACTTATTTAACAAATGACATTATTGGCTATTTCTCTTTTATGACCCAGTGTACCTTCAGGAACGCTCTCCGACATGGTTTTCCACATTGAAAAAAAAATGCACCAGTAATGCAAAAGATTTACATCTTACAACATTATTATCAATATCATTAATACATATTTGAAAGCACAACCCTTCTCTATAATGAAGAAATGAAAGTGAAGAACTCGCCTCTATTGTATTTATGTAAGACGTGGTCAAATTACATAGTGCAAGTAAGTGGATTTTTATGAGTTCTTTGTAAAGCCTACATTTTAAGAAGGCGCATCGAAAATGTTTCTACAACCCACGGTACCCCAAGCACAGCGGCAATGGTGTTCGGACATTATTTTACTACACCGTGGGCTTGTGAAGGCAAAGGATTGTATCTAATCTCTCTTACTTACTTTAGGGACCTAATTTGCCCTTTTGTTGCCCAATAGATGATTGAAATGCACTGGCCTTCGACAAAGAGCTCATCCGTCAGCTTGACTTTGAAGCCGCCTGATGGAAAGAGTATCTGGAATCCATATGGAATGACGCAAGGAAAAAATACATATAGTAAGAAGTAACTTTCTTATTTCTCAGGAGAGGGTGAAGAGGTGGAAGATTTGAGAGGAGGAAGAAGGAAGAGAAATACCTGAAGGAATCAGGGTGAGCACAGATCTCGGTGTCTGAAGAAAGAGTCCAGCAAGTGCTAGACAAGGGGGCCATCCACAAAAATAAATACCCTTGTTTCCCTGGATTTAAAAAAGGTACTCCAAGAAGTCCTGAAACTCAGCAAGACCATAAGACTCTAGTGCATCAGTGCCTTGAAGGCAACGGACAGCCCTGCCCTCTGGCTCCTTCCTCCATGCACTACTACGTAGGACGGCATAATGGTTGCATGACTGCCTCCCACTCCCTCAGAAAGAGAAGAACCGTGCTTTGTCTTTAGCATCTGGGATGCATGCTTCCTCAGCATACATATATTTAGATGTTTATCTTTAGGAACCAATTGGCTAAAACTAAATGATGTGAGTCCCAATTCACATGGAAAAAAGGATTCTGAAGGACCAGTGCCCACACTGATTAGGATGGTGATTATTAAAAAAAAAAAAAAACACACACACACACAATAAAAACAGAAAGTTAGAAAATAAGTGTTGGTGAGCATGTGGAGAAATTGGAAGCTTTGTGCCACGTAAAGGGGTGCAGCCACTGTGGGAAATACTATGGTGTTTCCTCAAAAAAAAAAATTAAACAGAATTACCATAAAATCCAGCAATTCCACTTCTGGGTATATGCCCAAAGGAACTGAAATCAAAGATTCAGACAGCTGTTTGTACCTTCATGTTCTTATTAATATTATGGACAAGAGCCAGAAGGTGGAAACAACCCAGCTGTCCGTCAACAGATGAATGATGAAACAATAGGTGGTCTATACCTACAGTGGAATATTATTCAGCCTTAAAAAGGAAAGAAATTCTGACACCTGCTACAACACGAATGGACCCTTAGAGGCATTCTGACATGAAGATATTATGTTAAGTGAAATAAATCAGACACAAAAGGACAAATAGTGTATGATTCTACTTATATGAGGAACCTAGAGTAGTCAAATTCATAGAGGCAGAAAGGAGAGTGGTGGTTACCAGGGGCTGAGGTGAGGGGCTGGGAGGGTTTCATGTTTAATGGGGACAGAGTTTCAGTTTGGGAAGATGGATTGTTTCTGGAGATGGATGGCAGTGACGGTTATACAACAATGTGAACTTTACGCTTAAAACTGATTAAAAGGCGAAACTTTGTGACGCATGTTTTATCACGATGAAAACCACACAGCAAAGGACCAGTGCCACTACTCACTGAAATCTCATGATGAAAATCAAGAAATCACATGTGAGCAGAGCTCTCTGTTCAAACCAATTAAAAAAAAAACATGACCACAATGATAAACCCTAGTTAATACTTTTGTTGCCTACTCATCTGTTTCATATTCTCTTTTCTGTGATATCTGTCATGTTGCCTTGTCTAGACCTAGCCACGTGAGAGGGCTTTGGTCTTCTTCTTGACTCGAAAGACGTCTCCGCAAGTTCACGGGCTTGGGTTCTAATAAGTCCTCCTTATGTTTGGGACATTTTCATCTGTTCTCAAATTACTAAAAATGTTTATTATGCGTGAAGAGTTTATTCTGCTGAACTGATGAATCAAATTTCTTTGTTTCTCTTCAAGGGCATCAGTGTTGTTTGGTTTCACATAATATCGTTTTTGATTACAAGGATTTTTAGGATATTCACCTGACCTACTTTTCTCACACTTGAGCTGTAGGTGTAGCCATTGGAAAGTTCTTCCGATTAATTCCCACAGGTTGAATGTCCTCATCTCCAGTGTCAGAATTTTCAATGAGCCCTAAGGATTTATCACAAATATATTTCTCTTTCTTTTTTCTCTTCATTCTTGTACCTATGTTCAGTAGAGCATGCCTATCATAGCCTTCGTTTCCTGAGAGTTAATTCACAAATGTTTTAAAGTTCTGTTACCCAGGGCCAGATCAAACCTTCTGGAAAAGAGGGAAATGGCACTTAGGACTCAATGCATTTGTTTTTTAAAGGGTTTCAAAGTGAAATTTTATAACCAGTTTATTCATATGTCTCCGTTGTGCCCAACCAACATCACTAATGTCTATCTTGCCTGGTGTCAATGTGAATAAAATTAAAATATTCTTTATGTAATCAGAAAATAATTTCATTATTGAGCTGATAATACTATCCGCAGTTAAATTCATGGTCACTGCAGATGCTTGTTACATAAGTAATTTATTTTTTTCTATTATCTACAGCCAATTCTGGCAAAGATCAGAAGAAAGGTACTACTTGGGAAAAACCTTCAGAGCTCTCCTAAACAAGCCTGCCTTTGATGAGTGCCCTGGTGCCTAGTTACATACTGGAAATTTGTTGCCTGATCATTTGACCCTGAGTCCTGCTTTTATTACATCACTCACTCACTCAACAACTCCTTTTCCCTCAAAAGATTTTTTTTTTCTGTGCTCACAGACTCCTGGTTGTGAAACATGAGTTCAGTGTGGAGAGCTTCCATTTAGATGGCCTCTGTTTAGCGGGAAGAGAGGTTGCATTTTTCATGTTTCTCTACGCACACATCTTTATGTTTTATCAAAAAAAAAAGGGAAAAAAAGCTAGAATAGAATGAGTCTTTTACTTTTAAAAATACAACAAGAGAACACGATTCCATCAAAAAAGATTTTGACTTGTCTTAAATGACATCCATTATATTTGTATGCTGTTTCTATCCTACTGTAATCTGCGAAGTATGTGATGAAAGGTATTCTATTCCTCTTCAAACCTACATTAGAAACATATAGATAAAGCCTACATTCACGGCTTGTTGGATTTATGGATTCATAGGCAATCCTCATGATTGCACACGTGGACCTACTCTTTCAACCAATGTCTAGTCTAACTTCCCAGTGGGTGTTCTATTTGAAATGATTATAATTTCTTCCCTGTACAAGCCTCAAACCATGTATTTCTTCCCTAGGCAAATCAGGAAGTCTAGTCCTGCCGGTGGTATGACCGTGATCCTAGTCACCCCTTCTGGTGACATCTTGGATTTATTCATCTCCTTCAACCTTAGTCCAATGACATTATGCTGTCATCAATTCTGTACTGACTGCCTAGCAAGTGCAGACTCGTTTCTCTCTGATGTTTCCAAAACCACCCCTTTCTCTTCACCTGCTCCCCCGCCCCACGTTCTAGTTCAGGTTCAGGTTCTCATCACCTCTTCCCTGGGTGACTACAGGTTATCCTGTAGTTGTCCCTTCTGCTCCCACCACCGTCCCCACAACCACCACACACACACACACACACACACTAACAGATACCAAACCCACCAATATCTAAGCAATATCTTGAAATGCTCTCTTTCCTTAAGTCATGCTACTACACAGAAGCACTCACTGATTCACATTATACACCTCGAATCTAAGCTCATTTAATTATTGGACATTTATTAAATGTCTGATGTACCTATTGAGAGTCCATTACCTGGCTTCCTGTCTTTCCAACCTGCTTACCATCACCACCCAGGAGATAATATGGACTCTGTCTAATGGTCTCCATCATAATATGGACTCCAGATCAGGCTGGACTCATTCCTGCCTCCACACCATCTCTCATGTTCTTTCTCCACCTCTAATCCTCTCTATTCTTCCTGCCTTCAGACCAAATCCTTTCGATCTTGGAAAGCTTTCTTAATAAATCCGAACTTTACTGATGTCACATTCCCCTGGAAAACACCTAGTCGGTTCAATCCAATTTCATATTCAGTCTTTGTCATTGAGTACAATTTCTTGCCAACCAATTGATAGGCTCATTCACATAAGAGCCTCTCTTACATTCTTCTGTAACTCCTTCGGGGGTGCCCAAAGTGCTTTGCATGTAGAGAAAATATGTTGGTTGATTAATTACTTAGTTCCCTTCCATTTGTCCTACTGTATGCACTAGGAAACTTTATTCATAACCATATGTCCTTTAGCTACTCCAGGAAAAGCAGGGGGAGCCAATAATATTAATGATTATTGAATAAAAGCTGATAGTCTTCAGGAGAGAGAATGCAGCTGGATAGCTCCTACAGAAAGTCATTTGGCAAAAGTCAGGTCATATTTCTAGGTAGTGCGACACCCTCCCGAGACGAGGCACACTCTGGGAGACAACTATGTCTGGTATGAAAATACATTTTGGAGCTGTGGAACTGGGCTTCTTCTGATGATTTACCTATTCGAGATTGGAAATATCCATTAATGTTCGAATTAATAGGGTGGGTAGGATTGTCTACAACTTCCCCGTGATTGAGATCTTGGCCCCGGCTCCCCGAATGATTTGCATGTGCAGACCCCGTCAATATGTTTCTGGAGAGTCTGGTGAAAAATGCAGGAATAAAGATCAGAAATTGCATTTCCTGCTTGGCTTAAATGAGGGGAGACTTGAAGGGTGGGAGTTGCCTTCCCCCTTGGCCATGAGACAATTGTATCAGAGTGTTCTGTTTTGTTCTGGCTGGATAGTGTCTACTTATCAAAAGCAGGAAATTGCATTTTAACTTGGATCTGTGGGATCCTGCCGGGGAGGGGTTGATCTGGTTAGGAGGGTGGAAGTGGGAGGAGGGCTAGGGCAGAGAACAGTCAGTACCAGACCTTTGCGGGGCCTGCGGCCATCAGGAGCTTGGCAGGAACAGAAACTGCATTAAAACGAAACGAAAGAAAACAAAAGACATGGGTTGGAGATGTGAGCAAGCATGTCCTCTCCAGATGTGAAGACACCGAGGAGCGATTTTTCTGAGCTGGAGGGGAACATCGCTCCCACGGTAGATCTGGCGCATCCCTACCAGCTACATAATATGAGCGCTGATTCATTTATAGCCCTGAAGAGGAAAGAAGCAGCAAAGTTGTCTGATGCCAGATTACAGGCGTCATTGATATCGAGAAAGGAATATCTACATGCCATGCCGTGAAAGAGCTGGGGGGGGGGGGGGGAGAAATGAAGGGAAGGCAGATTTTGTGAGCAGTCTTTTGTTTGTGTTCAGTTGATAATGAATGTGAGGACGAATTTCAGCTAATGAAAAGACAATGAGAGCTATTAGGGAATTTTAATATACAGGAATATGAAAGCAAAATCGCATTTACTCACTCTTCTGTAAACAAAAGCAAGTAAATACTAATTGGACATTCAGCAATTAAAATTTGATCTAAGAGAATGCATAGAAACTAGTTGATTCTTACCTTTTAAGTAGGTGTTCAGAAAGCATGAGATTCATCCATTTTCCAAGTGAAAGATGTGCGTGTGTGTTGCAAAAACATGGAAAAAAAACAAAGACAGACTTCAGATACTCAATAAATAATAAGTATAGATATATATATCTATAGATACATACACATACACGTATATAGATATAAGGAACTGTGGAATCCGTTAGAAAACAAAACAGCATGAGAGAAGATTACTAAAATGATAGATAAAATCTAAGCAGGAGGAATGTAACCATTTGTCTTCCTAGACTTTTCATTCTTTTATACTCCTGTAACTCCAGCCACATTCTAATTACCATTCTGACATTTCATGTGAGTGCAAATGGTAAGTTAAATACGCAAAAGCACAGTTATGTTTTCCTAAATCTAGGTTGCTTTCTCTCTGCTGGCCTTATTACAATAGTCTTTCAATAGGGAAGCCACTGGGGTGGGTGCTCATGGTGGCTGCTGTCCTTTCCTTCACCGTAACTGATAGTCCGTCTTCAGTAATAATGTTAAAGAACTGCAAATCAGAAAATAAACCAATTCCGCTAAGATTTATCTTTATTTGAAAACGTTCTGTATTTGAGACTGGTGTACACAGACAGGGAGCCAGATATTTACCAGGTAGGTTTTCCGTAGCGCATGTCATTCAAAACTCTACAGGCTGGCATATTTCGAAGGGACCATCAAAAGAGACAGAGATACAGAGAGAACTTCCTCAGACTGAAAGTGGTTTCAATGTCATTTTTAAAAATGTTAATGCTTGTAAATCTATTAAAATGTTAAAAGGCTGGACTCCATTCTGTATTGTGATACTTAGAGCCAGAAAGGCTGAGATTAAATCCTCTAACATTTTTTGTCTTCATTTCGGCAGCACTTTGCCTTCCCCTGGAAGTGCCTGGGCTTTATTTTTTTATTTACTTACATCCCCAACAGCTCTGGTTAAAACATAGTTAATGTACCAACTGCAATTAGCCAACTGTCAAAGTCTCAACTCCCAACCGTTGATAAGCTTCATTTAACTAATTTGAGAAGTGGAAGTTTGATTTTTTTTTTTCCAGGAAGGTAGCTTGTTTCCTTATTTCCTGTCAAGGGAGCCAAGTCCTGTGACCTATGGTTAAAAGGGCTCTTTGTAATTAAGACAGGGAGTCTCCAAGCGAACAGTTCTCACAGTAGGAGGGGAAAAATTAAAAAGAGAGAGAGAGACAGAGACAGAGACAGGAGGAAGCATGACACCGCCTAACGAAGTAATGGGAGCGCAGCCAATGCCTGGTCCCCTCCGCCGCTGAGCCCCGCGCAGTCTGGACACCTTCAGTTCCATTGGTTCTGGGTCCATTTCTTGGAGCCCGAGTCTATTAAGACCTTGGCCAGCAGGCCTATCCCAGGATATACTCCCTCCGCGGCGCCTGTGCAAAGACAACCAGAAACTGATCAACCGTGTTATATCAATAACATTCTCACACCAGGTTGTGTAAATTGATCTTTTACAATTTCTCTCGGTGACAGTCTCTGTAACCAACAAGATAAATCATTCCTCCTGTGGCTTTTTTATTGATTGCTGAGACCTGTATAAAAATTACACTGCTCAAGCTGTGAAGTGAACATCCTCATAAAAGAAGACTTTTTATTTACAATCAAAATATGTTTGGGCCCAGATCAAGTGCAGATTTACTAGCTCAGAACTATGAGAACGGTGAAATTTAACAGACTTAGGGAAAACTAGAAATTCAAAAGGAACACGCCCCCAGCACCAAAAACCCACCATCACAAACTGCAAGAATACACACGATGTGCCTCAAATGAAGATCACTTTTTTAAAGAAAAACTTTACACATTTGTTTTTAAGCTTAACAGTGAACAGAAAGCCATCTGCTAAAAAAAAAAAAAAAAGAAAAAAGAAAAAAGAAAAAAAAGAAAAGAGTGCCACAACCGAATTAATCTTTGCGATGAATTTTATCAACTACACAAATTGCCTTGTGATAACACCCCCACTCCAGTTCTTGTTATAATACGAAAAAGAAGAGCCTAGAGCCCTTTTTGTCTGGTCAAAAAAGCTTTGGTAGCTTAGACAAAGTCAGCAGACAAGATGCACTTCAGAGATGAGACTTCATCTTTTTTCTAAAAAGTTTCACTCCCATGATTTTGCAATCATGAAAATATCCTCAGCTCTACTACAAGAGTAATTTAAAATTCTGGAGGGCTTAGAAGTTTTACCCGGCGTTTGCAATACAGACAATTGATGTCTTTGAATACACATTTCACACAAATAGCATCCTGGAATGTAAACTTTCTTTTCAACCCTATATTCTCCTAAAGACCTGAACACAATTGCAGTTTGAATGCGCGATGCTGAGGAGAGTTTTAAAGTGACAACTCTGAGCACGTCCTTCCTGAAACTTCTTGCCGTCAGTTTTCCTCCGGGTGCGCAATTTTTAAATCACCTGCTAATAAACACGGTTCTTCCTTCCTGACGCAGAGTCACGGCTCAAGCTCCAGAACCCGCTTTTTTTGAAAAGTGCAAAAGCAAAATGTTCAATATTCTTGCGTCATCTCATAGGATGAGTTAATGATGTTTATAAACTAAAGAGAATTACCCTAAGTTATGGCTGCCTGAAATAGCTTTCCATGCATGCCCTGTGAGGCGGGTATTGTGTTCGATTCAAATAGCATTTCACAGACCTAAGAATCTGAGCCTAGCCTTTTGTATACATCTAAGAGGGGAGGACAGAGATGGTTCTTTTTGTCCCTTCCCCTTGAGCCTTTGCCCGGTTTCTCTGAAGCTGGGCTCTTTATTTGCAGTTTTAGAGAAGGCCTTTTCAATGGAACAGGCCAGAGAGGCGGGCAGGGGAGAGAGAAGGGTTGTGGGGGCTCGGTTCCTCACTTTGCTGGCCAGGAGGGAAAGTGACAGTGTGACAGTCTGGAGTTGAGGCTCCCTCACCTCTCTGGGAGATACTTTCACTGGGAAAAGAGCAGCGGCAACACACACATTCCCGACAGACAACACTGAAGAGGAAAAAGCAACTGGCTCTCGAAGCAAGGCTAGAAAGGGGCTTGCTGCACACGGCGGACGTCTCCTCCTCGTTATAAAAGAAACATTTGCAAGAGCTCATCATCTCCTAGCGACTGGTTCACGGCTCAGCCCAGCTCCTGCCTCCTCCCCGTGGCCACCGGCCCAGCTCCTGGCAGGGCAGGGTTCAGCCTTCTGTTTACATCTGGGCAATCCTTGCCCCTGTGCACAAAGACCCACTGTGCCCAGGTTCACCGACTGTCTTTCGGTTCTTTGTAACTCTTGATTGAGTTCTTTGGAAGGCTTTCTCGCTCCTTCCCCCAGCACACTTCTTATGGGCATCGACCGCCCCCACCAAAACCCGCGGAAAAATAACGGCAGCCCTGAGGGCTTCGGGGGGCTCGGGGTTCGGGTCCCCCCCGCCCCGTCCTGGCGGCGTGGGGCTGCCGTGCGCCCGGAGCCCACTCCGAGGCACATCCTCTCCATTTCTCCTCGCCTGCGAAAGTGACACGTCTGCGGCCGCACATTGTCGCCGATGGTGGGAAAGGGCCGCCAGCCTTTCCGCTGCTCCCGGCCGCCCTAATGAGGGAACAATCGGGCTCCCCGGAGCTGCCGGCGGGGTCAGGCCCGGCGCCCCGCACAATGGGCGCGGCGCCCGAGCCCCTGACAGCGCCATAAATTGGCGGTGCAAAGCTGAGCGCTTGGTGGTCCCCCGGAGGAAAGAGCCGCCGCCGGGAGCGCGAAAAGACGAGTCCGGGAGCCCGCCAGGGAGCCAGTGGTGTTTTTTCCAGATCACCTTGTTGGAACTTAGAGTAGCAGAGGTCAGACAAGAGGGACAATAGCAGGGTCCAAGGGTGAACTCCAGGGGAGGGGGGCGCTGAACCCGGGCTCCCAGGTCGAGCAGAATGAATGAGGTGGGAGCTGAAGTCGGGGGGCCCACAGGGGCCCCAGAGTAGGAGGGTCGGAGGGCCAGCCTGGCCCAGAAAGCCCCCTTCCCCCTCTCCACCCCACAGAAAGGAATGGCCCTGACTGAAGAAGAGATTTCTGCAGCTCACAAAGGGGTTTTTTTCTGTTTTGTTTTGCTTTTTGCTTTTTGCTTTCTTTTTTGAAAGATATTTACACAGATCTTATCAGATACAGACCAGATGAGAAAATCACTAGGTGTGGACTTTTTTGTCACAGAAGATATACATATGATGCAAAGTATCTTTTGAAGTGCTTTTATTTTAAACCAAAACAGTTTTCGAAGAAAAACAATAACTTTTGTTCAATCCCAGAGAAATAAATGACATAAGGTTGCTCTTTCTGGTTTTTATTTAGCATCAGTATGGGGTGAGGTTTTGTTTGTTTGTTTTTTGGTTTTTATCTCTCCAGAGAACAGATAGAGAAAAAGAAGGGAAACTAGTTGGGGAGAGAGAGGGAAGCTTATATGAGCAGAATTAAGTGAGCTTTTAACTGGAAAAAATTGTATTTAAAAAAAAAATGTTTGCCAAACTAACATCAACAAATGTGGCCAGATATCTGGTTTCAATAGGATGATTCAGGAGTTTCCGTCTATTGCAGGCTTGGGGCTGCCAACATCCTCCACCAATCGTGACCTCCCCAAACTCACGAGTTTCAATTAAATGAGCCCAAAGGGTTGATTGCTGGACATGGTAACTATTTGCCTCTGAAACTGCCTTTGCACGTGCTGTGGTTGTTGGAAGGTTTCCTCTTTTTCTTAATTCTTTTGCAGATGAGACGATGCCCCCAGAGAGGACAAAGGGTCAGTGGAGCACTGGGCAGGTGATGGCCGCGTGGGGTGACAGCTGTCCTGAGTGAGAACCGACGCAGCCCAACACTGAGCACTTTGTGCCCCCCCTTTGCCTGCCTGCCCCAGCCCCCATCTTCTCTCTTTAAAGGTCTAACTCACATCCCATAAGGAATGGTGCAAGGCCCAAGCTATGCTGCTGAATATATATATATATACATATATATATTCTGCTAAAAATATATATATATCACACACATGCGTTTGCAAAGATGGCCCTCCCTGGTCTCGCTCGAGCCAGGATCCATCAGTTTCCGCTGGCCCAGGGCAGGGTGCGGAGTGTGCAGTGGCCAAGCCTCCCCTGCCTGCTGCTTCAGGCACCCTCTTCTGGAAAGAGGAAATCTCAGAGAAGAAATGGGGATGTTATCTGAGCCACCTGGCCCGCCCCCACCCCTGCACCCCACACCCCAGAATCCAGACTGAGGAAGCCCACTGGTAATGGCATCTCTCAGCTTCCCAACTTTGCTGAGTCCAGAGGGGGTGTGGCCACACAAAACTGGTGGGTGGAAAGGCAGGGAGGAGATGGGGTGATGGCAAGAGAGAAGGTAGTTACCCTTTTATGTAAAAGGTAGGAACCACCTTTGGTTCGATTGATTGATTTTCTGCTTTATTGTTCTCTGAAACCTAAAGCCTAAAGTTGCCTAGGAGAGGGTGAGTTTTTCTTCTTGCCTCATTTTTCCTGGTATTGGAGGAGCACTGCAGAATAAGGAAAAAAGAAAACAGGAAGCAGTGTGACCTAACATTCTTCATACAGAACCACAGAATTAGATAAATATGTATTTAAGTGTTATCCCTGAAAGTTTGAGAAAGAAAACTTACTTCTAAGGTAAATCGGATTGAGTTTCCCTCTTAATCTGATTACCTTGGAATACATGGCTTGCTTCCTGAGGGGGGATAATAATTGATAACTTCTTGGGGCACAGAGTTACTGAAAAACCATTTGGAGGCAAAAACCAAGGTGTATGTTCTAAATTAGGGCTCCGAATTAAGTTGGACAACAATTTTGTTTACATTCTTCAGGTGCTTTCCAAAGATTCCTATTAAAATCACATTTTCTCATCATTTTTCTAGAAAGAGAAGCCAAAAGCATATCTTTTAAGCTAGGAAAAGCTAGTCACAAACAGTATTCCAAATAAGACAGACACAAATTTTCTTTCAAACAGAAATGGGGTTCTGGGAGAGTGAGAGATACTCATGTCTAAGCTACAATCTGTTTTTCTTTATGAATACAATCCCGGTCCTTGGAAGTACACCCAAGGGAGGAATTCCCTAACTCTTCCCAAAATCTTATGTTGAAAACAATACTAGGTCAGCACTTCGGCAGGACATTGCAAAGGGTTCTAGTCCCTGAGACTTGAAGCCGAAAAACCTTTTTCCACTAACAACGTGTTATTCTGACAGTTTAATAGTGCTGCTATTACCTGGAGTGGTTTTAAAAAAAAAAAGTTTGAATGGAAAATGAACAAGGGATAAGTTGAAATTAATATCCCACAGACTTTCCATTGGACGTCGCTCATCACTCCGGACAATTAAGAAGACCTTTGAAAGCCCGGCACCTCTTTGTGGTACTACTGCTATCCATTCCTCACCTCTTATTATTGGCACATATGTGATGTAGGGAAGTGCGTGGCTATCTTTTACACCTGACTGCATTTCCCAGCCCCTAAGGGAAAAGCCCAGATACGTTTCTGGATTCTTCAATGGTCCCACTCGGTTGTTCCATGTAAAAAGCTTGAATGATTTCTCCATTTCCCACCTGCTTCCAGGTGGCTGAAATAATCCATTTAAAAAGAGAAATCCCAAACAGAATGAGAGAGATTATTATTCCAACCTTGTATTATAAGCATGTCACGTGTTCTAGAAGAATTGTTCATGTAGTGAAGGAATAATAAGAAAGAAAACACAGCCAAGAGGCCCTGTTGACGAGTGTTCTCAACAACAGACAACCTCTAGGGATTCCTGGCTCTGCCACCCATTCACTGTATGGCTTTGGGTAAGTCACTTCACCTTTCCGGACCTCACTGTCCCTGTTGGCAAAATGGCGGTTATTATAATAACCCTCTTACCAGTATTTTGCAAGGAACAATGATTACAAATGAATGCAAACCATCTTGTGTGTGTTAAGAATGACATACAAGTGCTAAGAGATGGTGTAAGCTTGTTCACAGGACACTTTTCCAAGAACAACAGGCGGATATTGCAAGCATGGAATGATAACAGGGACCACCGAGCAGATTAGAACCAAGAGAATCCTTTCGAGAGAACTCATGATGAGTCACTGGACCAAAATGGGTTAGTGGGAAAAGAGAATCAACTCTCATTTTTTTCATATGAATTTTGCCAAAAGTGATTTGGACATTAACAAACCAGAAGGTGTGCTTCGTATAGTCAACCTAAAATTGTTGTAGAAATACTAGATGTTTTATATTTTACGTGCAGGAAACGGATACACAACGTAGAGAGGGAATTTATTTACTTATATGTGTGTCTTGTACTGTGATCAAGGACGTTTTACATGTGGCTTTGTAAGAGGAGGGCAGATACGTAATGGTTAGCTCAGTGTTCAGTAATGCTTTATTTAGTTTGTTTCTGAAGAACAACAAATACCAGATTTAAAGAGAAATTGTATATAAAAACACATGTAAGGTCATATTTTTCTATTTTTATAAAATCTCAAACCTGGAGGAAAATGTCAAAGAGGAACATACAAAATATTTATGGTAGCAAAAGGTTAATATTGTGCATCCAGACAGAATGATTACAAATCAATAAAAAATGAACAATTCAGGGGAAAAAAGGAGAATTGATATGAGCAAGCAATTAGCAAAATAATAGATACAACTGTCTAACTGGCAAAGAAGTTGTGTAATCGCAGTAAGAAAGCAAAGTTAAAATACCCTGTGCGGTGCTTCAAGAGGTAGAGAATAATACTTCCTGAGCAAATAACCACGTGGAATTATTCAACACTAAAAAGTGCTGTGCCCTTTATCCCAGGTACTTCGTTTCTAGGAGTTTGTGTTAAAAAAAAAAAATCATCTTTGTTCTCTAAGACTTAACTATAAGGATGATGATGACAGCGTTGCTCGTTACAGGGTATAATTGCAAACAACTCTAAATACACAACAATGGGACAACCGGTTCAATAAACTATGGCATGTGCATAAAATGCGTTATGATAAAAGCAAGAGAAAAGGTGATGTCGTGGTGGCTGTGAATGCGTACCACGTAGAAGGGTATCCGATACAAAAGTGGGTGAGAAACACCGTCAGGAATATGACTGTACTTGGAGAAAAGAAGAAACAGGGTGGATGGGCTAGTTTATGCTGTGATATTACAAACACTTTAGGATTTAAGTGGCTTATAACAACCACCATATAATCCTCATTTGTATTTCAGGTTCCTCTTGCCCCACGTGTCTTCACTCTGTGATTCAGGGCGAAGGGGCCACCGTTGGAAACATGGCGGACCACCGATCACCGTGGCAGAGGGAGAGAGCTCCACTGTCCTAAACAGTAGCCACGACCCACATGCAGCTTCGAGTCCACGAAATGGGGTCTGTGTGAATTTAGATGGTTCTAAGTCTAACATATGCACCTAATTTCAAAAACTTCGTAGAAATAATTAATAATAATAATAATAATAATAATAGAATGTAAAATATCTCATTATCTTTAGGTTGAGTACATGTTGAATCTATTTTGGATAGCTTAGGTGAAAGAAAATAGCTTGTGAAAATTCATTTCACCTGTTTCTTATACTTTTTTAACGTGGCTCCTAGAAAGTTGAAAATTACACGTGACTTACATTCGTGTGAGCTACCATATTCTAGAGTGGCTTAACTATCAATTCAATCACCTTGTTGGCTAGAATCAGTCACATGACACCCTCCCCCCCACCGCCGCCATCACAAGAAGGCCAGAGAGTACAATCCTACAGTGAACCCAAAAGGCAACGAACTGGAAATATTTGATGAGTAGTCCAAGTAAGTGCCACAGAAAGAGAGAAAGTGCAAGGGGATGCCCACAGTCTGAAGAGTACTCTGGAGGTCACCCACGTTCAAAACAGGCTACTTGCTGTAAGAAAATTGACTGGGAAGCCCTTGGAAGTCCCTCCAAGATCTGAGCAGTGAGCCTCCAGAGCAAGTACAAAAGTGAGGCGATGGCCTCGTAACAGCTGATGGAGAGAAAAGGTTACATGTATCAGGACACTGTAGGCAGAGAAGAAAAAAGGGGCAGCAACAATTGGAAGGAAAAAAGTCAACACGTGCACAAGGGCAGACATCGGCAGAGACAGCATGTGGATTTGCCGTTGAGCTGTTCTTCACCGCGCAGTCCGACGCGGCATGTGGGCCCCAAGAGGAGAAGCGACAAGGATGCGCTGAATCCCGGACACTGTTCTAAGGAAAGCTGAGCGGGCAGCACGTGTATGTTTGTGTGCGGGTATGGCCATACTTACTGGAAAACCTCGCGTGCCATAGTCCAAAGTTTTGTCATCTTCGCTTGCTAATGGGAGCCCATGTGATTTCAAATCCATTCTCTTTGCTTAGTTCTATTGTCAGGTCAACCTCAAAAAAACGGATGATTTTCAAAATTACTTGTCATATTCTGCTCAGGACTCAAAGCAATATGCCGTCATACTGATTTCGACTAGAGCAAGACAAGGTTATGTCATGCGTGCTCCAGACGCAGGCTGCCTGGGTTCCAATTGCCCACTGTACAACCCCTGGCAGGTTGCATAACCACTCTCTTCCCCCATTGGAGGAAGCTGGTATTTGGAGAAGCATTAGCAGAATTCCCTTCATCTTTGCTCATCCTTTCCCTTAAAAGATCTCCAGTTCGGAAATGCGATCTTCCTTCCCCCTTCCATCTGCGCAAGGCACTGACTTGTCAGGGGAAAAAGACAAAGACTTCCACATTTTTGCATCTCTGTCTCGTGAATTAGCACTCCACTACTGAATTTAAGGAACCAAAGCACCGTTCAGTGTCTTAAGAGCGAGTAAAATACATAAAAATTAGAATGGCTTTGACAAGTTAACATCAATTTGAATGAGACGAGAAAAATGAAATTCTGGAGATGAGTGCTTTCGTTTCAAATGGCTTTACCAGTTTTCGAATGATGACACAATTTGGTTTCATTCCCTTCAAATTTACAAATTAATATTTTTAAGAGACGGAGTTAATAACCAGTTGAGTTAAAACGTATTAAAAACTATAAAGGTTTCCTCAATTGAAGTTCGGAGTTTTGCTATATAAAACTGACTTAGAGTTACAATAAAAATAGCAATATCATGCAATAGTATGTTTGTATTTCTCAGTTCAATTGCTTTTTATTTTCAAACCGTAGGCCACTAAGACATGCCTGAGTGAAATTTCCTAGGAGCCAAATAATTAATGCAACATTTATCCCAAATGCTGAACTAACTTACATAATTCTTCAAACGAATATCATACCTTGATGGTGATACACAAATTGTTCTCAACCTTAGGCTTAAAAAGGTATTATTAAGTATTCTGATTAATCAAGAAGAACACCTGTAATTTGTTACGTGTGGAATGTAGCTACCCAACTCCCTGAATATTTTAACAAAATACTTGTAAAATTGCACCACCAAAACTGTGCCTCCACCAACCAAGAGCGAAAGATGGTGCCAACACCAACAGAAGGTAAGAGAAGGATAAATTTCAAAAGATTGTGTTTCTGTACCCTCCATACCCTCAGAGTGAGATCAAGAATTGAAAGGGATTATAGGCTTAAAGTTCAATTAAAATAAACACGTCAGACTCAATTATTTTACTATTTAGAGCGAAAAATAGAATTTTCTCATCAAATGTTTTGGTTCTTTGCCTCTTTTTTACTTTTCTGGTATGGGTGGTCTTTTTTTTTTTTTTTAAAGATTTTATTTATTTATATGACAGAGAGACAGCCAGCCAGAGAGGGAACACAGCAGGGGAGTGGCAGAGGAAGAAGCAGGCTCATAGCGGAGGAGCCTGATGTGGGGCTCGATCCTGGAACGCCGGGATCATGCCCTGAGCCGAAGGCAGACGCTTAAGGACTGTGCTACCCAGGCGCCCCAACGGGTGGTCTTATTTTAAAGTTCCATTGAGGCAATACACAAATGTCAGCCAGCAAATGCCGATATTAAGGGGTTTTATTCATAACAGGCTAAATTTGTCTCTTGTGAAAGATAAAAGCACTTCGAAGTTGATGAGTCTATGATTTTAAGTAAAATCCTCATTCAAATGTGATTGCTTTATAGGTTTCACTCTGGTCAGAGTAATTTGTGTTCTTCCTATATATTATTCCAGCCATAATAAAGCTGTTTATGCAAATGTGAAATTGTTGCTATTGCAAAATTTCTCCAACCATGTAAGGTTGCAATGTGAAGTTCCCATTCAAGATCAAAATTTTATTCACAACCTGCAGACATCCAAAATTCACATTTTGACATCTGCGTGGCCGCCATCTTCCACAGCAATCTATATCATGCTTTTTCAGAAGTGGGAAAAAAAAAAAAAAAACTCGAGGTAAGCACAATTCAATAATGGCAGTAAATATTTACCAAATGTTTGCTATGGCATGCATTTTATTAAGTGATAGCACTGGGAAACTGCCTTAAGGACGCAAAAGCCTTCAAAGTTTGCAGAAATTTTATGACGCACTGTGGCTCACGTATGCCTGGCAAAACCCACCATGTGCCCAGTTCTGACACTGACCTCAAAGGTTTTTTCATCTGCAAGTTTGAAAGTTCTTTACATTCCTTTCGTTGTCTTCGAAAATTCTCCAATCATGTGTATTTTTGCATCCTTAAGGTTGGAAACCTTTTTTTTTCCATATTCCCTCTCCTTGAAAAGTCAAAAGTTTCTATCATGTCAACTACACTAAATACCTTCAAAATAAACAACTTAAAGTGATTACATTTGTGAACAATTATATTCAGATCTTGCAAAGAGCGTTTAACCAATGTTTCATGCTTCTGCGCCAACGTATGTTAACTAAATTACGAATTGCTTGAACTCAGACCACAGTACCCATGAGCAACTGGATTTCTCTGCTGACCGCCTTTATCACCTCTGTTACTCCTTCAGCTACATTCTAGAACCTCTGAATTTGGAGGTGAACAAGGATGGCCATAGGGATTTCAGAAACAGTAAAGTCATAGGCTGTTCAGATACATGAGCCGATTGCTGAGGTCGGGGGGAGAAGGAATTTCAAGCTACGTAAGAGAAACAGCTCTGGGGGCTCCTGGGTGGCTCAGACTCTTGATTTCAGCGCAGGTCGTGATCTCAGCAGGATCGTGGCATGGAGCCCCGTGTCAGGATCCCTGCTCAGCGTGGAGTCCACCGGAGACTTTCTCTCCCTCTCCCTCTGCCCCTCCCCACCAACTCTCTCAAAATAAATAAATAAATCTGTAAAAAAGAAAAAAAAAACACACAGCTCTGTGCCATACACACTCAGGTGTCTCAGTCTCCTTCAAGGCTGGAAGGTTTCCTCACCTAACATTTTCTACTCATCACTGGATCTCAAGAAACTCATTTATTGTGGCGCCTGGGTGGCACAGAGGTTAAGCATCTGCCTTCGGCTCAGGGTGTGATCCCGGCGTTATGGGATCGAGCCCCACATCAGGCTCCTCCGCTATAAGCCTGCTTCTTCCTCTCCCACTCCCCCTGCTTGTGTTCCCTCTCTCGCTGGCTGTCTCTATCTCTGTCGAATGAATAAATAAAATCTTTACCAAAAAAAAAAAACTCATTTATTTCCACCGCATAACGTGTCGTAGGCTTAGTCCCGTCATTAACTCTCTGTGCTGTCCTTCATCGTGAAGCCTTTCTGAGCCTCCGTTGGCTCATTTGGAAAATAGGAACAAATTACAGTAAGTAGCGTCCTCATTGTTATTATCTTTGTAGATTCCACTGCATGTCATTGGCTTACGCGGGTAATTATCGTCTAAGCAAACTGTGTCACTGCACTCTATTGATGTGGAGTTTTGTCTTGTTTTGTTTTGGCTTTTTTCTGGCTCTATCTTCCCACAAAGTCACAATAAACACCCCTGAGAAGCTGAGGCCCAAAAAGTGAAATGCAGAAGGAATAAATAGGAAGCCATGCATTTCTCTTTGAAAATCAAGGCCGGGAGTGGAGGGTTTATACATTTGACAGGGAGTAGGTCCAGACAGCGTTCTGATAACACCAAGATTAAAAAAAAAAAAAAAAAAAAAAGTCCTCATATTTAATAAGCTCACATGCTCACAGTAATGGCAAATAGAGGAGAGGTGACAGACACTTAAATGACTAGAATATGCATTGAAATAAGTATTATAATAGAACTTGAGTACTATTCTATTAAAGCACAAAAAAGAAATGAATTTTACGGCAGTGGGGTGCAGATCTGGGATGCCGGAGAGAATTCTGGAAGAGGAAACACCACCAGGTTTTTGGCCAGCAGTGGCTGTTAACATTGATTCACTCAGCTTCTCGCAAGACGACTATGGAGACAGACGAGATAAGAATTCATACTATCACCAACTAATAAGTTACAGCTAATAAGTCGCAGAGCTGGGCTGTAAAGCCAGGGGCATGTTTGGTTAGCCACTGACCGATGCCGCCTCTCACTCTAATAAAGGATCAAGCTCCATTCCAGCTCAGCTTATCCCACAATTGAGACGCCAGAACTATTAAATTAAAAAAGCATTTTTTTCTTCCATGATATCTGTAAATAAAAGAATAGAGTGAGCATTTTTATTGCCCAAAACTTGAGTCATGATTTATGGCATCTTTACAAGAATGATCTAAACCACGTGGGATTTTTTTTTTCTTTTAATTGGTAAAGAGTACCGAGGCACCCGGGAGAACTGTAATCTGTTGTTCAACCCCCTGTGAGCCTGTGAGTCTTCCCTCGCCAGGTGATTCTCAAAAATTTGTGCATACAGTAGGCTCTTTATAAATGCATGGAATAAAAGGATTCTAAGTACACTGAAATGCAGGGTGAAATTCTAGGACATTTTCCCCCTCCGGACTTTTCTACATTTTTCATATATTCAAATAGCACACGTGTTTTTAAATCAAATAAATAGTATATACACTTGGGCTTTTTTTATTCTATGGGATTATGAAGTTGTTTTTAAAATACCGAGAAAAAAATGAAACTAGCCAAAAGGATATATAGAACTCTGGCAATTTTTGTTTTATTGCATGATTTATTTTCCCATATTTTCTGAAATGAACTTTTTCTTAATGTCCTAATTGGCATATTAAGAGCAAATGTCCGAGAGCAATAATAAGGAAGCAAAAAGGGAAGGAAGTTCTAGACAGGTTCTCCGTGCAGAGGAGGGGAGGTTCGAGCACCCTGGCCACGGGCAGGGGTACACCCTATCCAGAGAATGGCTCGGGGCCCAGTGAGATGAGAGAGAGAGAGAGAGAGAGAGGGCCTACACCCTCGCAAGGTGGGAGAAGATGGGCCTGACACCCTGGCGGAGGGTATCTCCCCCAGAAAAGAATAGAGCTGCCCCTCCTGGAGAAAGAGAGGACAGATGGGTGAGGATACTCCGCTTACAGGCACAGCGTGAGGAAGCAGCAGAAGTGTCTGCTCTAAGCTAAGAGATGTGGGGAGGGTGTGCAGATCAGGGCGGGACCTGGAGTGGTACAGTTGTTATAAATGAGAAAGGGGACCAGCAGAGGGGCTGGCTTTAAAATTAGAGGCTGGGATGAGATGAGCAGTCTTTGGGAAAGGCTTGAGCTGGCCGGGTTGGTGAACGGATTCAGAACGGAGGGCCGCGTCTGGACCCTGGGCCTAACTGGACTGCGGACCAGCCGAGCACACGTGGTCGAGACCCGGCCTCCCTGCATCGGAGCTTCTTCAGAAGGACCTAGAGCCAGGTGTTCTCTTTCCAAGCACACTCTTATCTCCCTCGTTCCCGTCTGTGGAGTCACCCAGGCGTTTGCTGTGGACTATGGGCTGGGCCGGGTGCCGGGTGTGCACACTGAGTCAGAACACCCCCGGAAGTTAAACAGACGCTTCCGGAAGGCACCCTGGACTGAAGAAGAAAGGCGACACTCTCAGATCGCACCGGTGAGCAGCAATCCGTGTGTGTTCCTGAACCCTGACCAAATGATAGTTGACGTAGCCAGGATCTCCTGAACAATGAGAAGAGCCTGCAATTCCAAGGTCATTCTCACAGAGGAAGCTTCGTTCGTCTCCTCTCCCCTTTCAGGAAGATAGTTTCTGAGTTTCATCTACAAATTTATCGTTTTTCTTTTTTCTTCAGTCAAAGAAATAGCTCACTCCGTTTCTTGAAGTAAACTGCTTATTCTAAATTAACCCGAATTTTCAAAACCGTCTCTAACTGAAAACTCCCCTGGAGCCTGGTAGGAACGGGACTCCCTAAGAGCCTTGCCAGGAGTGCCTGGCCTCAGACAGACCAGGAATACCATAGTGCCCTTTATTACTGGGTTTCAGTATTTCCATTTTAAGCCCTGGTAAATACAGGGCTATGAGAGAAAAAAAAATTAATGGGAATATTTTCAAACCTTCGGAAAACTCAGGATTTGATATTTGGCAGGAAGGCTAAGAGGGTGGTTAAAGAAAAAAGTGCAAATACTCAAAACTTTCTTTAAGGTTGAGTTTGAGTCCAATTGACTCCGCTCTTTTTTCACACTGGCCTTAGCAAGGGTGCCTTTTTTTCCCCCTGCTAACAACTCTTCCCTTATTCTATGGAATGTTTAATTTGCCCTTTGAAAGAAAGTATGATTTGTTCCATTTTTCCATGTGCAATTTCTGTGCTATTTACAGACTAAGATAAGAATCAAGAAGGATTCGTGTGCCAAAAGCACAAATTCAAGGCTGAGAGAGGAAATCAGAGTCCTAAGTCCCAACTTGGACTGACTCACTGGAATCTTCGCTACAGAGCCCTCTCAACGCTGACTTCTCATCCGCCTAGTGGGACACCCTGTGCTCGCAGAGACCGCTGTCCCACGCCCCTGGGGAGTCAAGACTCGGTCTCGAACAAAATCAAAGCGTGTGTTTGGCAAAGTAGCGCATCCGGGGGATTTGCTGAACAAAGCTACCAAAGACTTGGAGAAATTACAGTGTTAATCTAGTCACTCCTTACACCTCGGTGATGACAGTGTGATGTGGAAAACACCCGTTATTACGCCCTACACGTGCCGCACACTATCACCAAAGCATCTAAATTAAAATTAATCCCTATTGCAATAACAGACAGTATCTAACTGGGGCCCTTTTAAAATTAAAAAAAATATATTTTTTAAGGGTTTATTTATTTGACAGAGAGAGAAAGAGGGAGCAAACACAAGCAGGGGGAGCGGCAGAGGGAGAGGGAGAAGCAGACTCCCCGAGGACAGGGAGGCAAGGAACAGGGAGCAGGATGTGGGGCTCGATCCCAGGACCCTGGGATCATGAGCTGAGCCTGGGATCGTGAGCTGAGCCGAAGGCAGACGCTTCACGACTGAGCCACCCAAGCGACCCCCCTTAAAATATTTCTAATAAAAAGATGTATACTAAACAAACTCAAACCTGTGACCAAAACAACATGATAAACAAGTTAAGCAAGTAAAGAAGAAAACCAGTTAAATCCAATTGAAAAACCACCATTTTAGTGAAGCCGGTCTATTACTGAGCTCTATTTACATAAGCTCTGCCTTTTTCTCAGCATCTCGGCTATGAGTTGTCTCCTGGATTTTCACCGTCCTGAATGGTCTGCTTTCTGTCCCAGCCTTTCCTCCACTGCCTGACCCAACTCGAAGGCTGGCAGTACTCACTCACACCCACTTCCCACTCCCTACCCGCTCTCCCCCCTGAGCATGCTTTGCTCCAATCAGCTCCCCATAGCACAGAGAAACTGCTTCTCCTCGTTTGTTCAGGCAAATGTGGTGATTGCTACCACTCTCCCAGGCAAAATGCAAGACTTTCTCTTTTGCCCAACTCAGTACACAGGCCAGGACGCAACACACACTACAACCCCCACCTCCCCGAGGCAAGTATCCGTCCCCTCCTGTCTAAACAGTGGGTGCATGTTCCTCCAAACAAGAAATGAAATCCACAGCTTAAACACCACACACACACACACACACACACACACACACACACACTTCATGTTCACATAGTGGATGTAACTTATTGTATTGACCTTACTAGTTACAGAGAGAGCGAGACAAGGGACTCAGAACTTTTGAGTAATAACTCCAGCATTTTCTGATGGGGTCCGCTTTGCTGAACTGACTTAGCCCCACCTAATCCCATCACCAGCTCGCTTCCTCACTGATCCCTCGGGAAGCAGTGTATTATGAATAAAAAAGACTTCCCTTTGATCCGTCTTTAAATGTCAAGAGCAAGCCCTTAGGCATACCCAGTGGCGTGTACCCAGACTTGATCTTGCTGTGGGAGAAGCCACACGGCTCGCTTTCCGTTCCTGGGGACACGCTGTCATCCCACAAGTTACAGGGACAGTAAAGCTGCTGGGGTCAAATACTACAGATTAATTCTCAAATAAATAACATTAGTTTCATAGGCATTTAAAAATAAGCGTAATGTTCATCTGCAAATAATTGGTAATAGATTAACGAACGGTTGATCATTTTTAATTAAATTGCATTTAATTTTTTATATTTGTATCTTAAACTCTTAGAAGTTCACTTTAGCACTCAGGGAGGCATTGCCTGAAAGTCACCGCCCTAAAGGTCTGTTCTCCTAACATCACCAGAGACTCACTCCTATGACGGAAGCTGACAGGTGAATAGCGCTCTGGGGTTTCCTGTTTACTAAAGAGGCCAGCGGTCTCCAAAACAGATATTGTGCATTACCCATCGTTAGTCAAGGTGTGACTGAAATAAAAACTCCTACATATTGCTACAGAGAATACGAACTCGGGCAAACTTCCTGGAGAGCAGATTGGCCATACGGATCAAGATTCTTACAAATGTTCTGGTCCTTTGACCTGATAATTACACTTCTTGGAATTGATCCCAAGGAAATTATCAGAGAAACAAACAAAGGATTATGTACAAGGATGTTCACTGCAATGCTATTTATAATAGCAAAAAATTGCCGCTGCCTAATTAACCAACAATAGAGATTTAGTTAAGCAAAATTATAGTAAATCCATAGAACAGAATGCTAGTCAGCCATTAGAAACCATGTGTTCAAAGAATGCAAAATAACTCAGGGAAATGCTGACAAGATAATGTCAAGTTAAAAAGGAGGCCATCGCACGTTAAATGCAATGTGACCCCAGTTTCACAAATACTTGTACATGTGTGATACGTAATATGCATATGTATATATATGCACACACACATTGGAAGAAAGGATAAAATCTACATCGACTGAGGTTTCCTAAATGCCAAGGACTGTGATTAAACTTTTAATGAGTTATTTTATTTAGTCGCCAAAATAATTCACAGAATATATCCTGTTTTGATCCCTATTATAGCAGTGACGCAACCAGGGCGAAGAGATTCAATTGCCTGAAATCATTCCGCTAGTAAGTAGCCAGTGTTAAATCCCAGACAATCTTGGTCCTGCTTAACACTGTCCACTGTGTTTCCATGGGTTTTTTTTTTCCTTCACATTATTTTTGTAGTTTTCCAAATTTTCACAATTCGTATTTCACATTGGCAACCAGATTCTATAAGGTTTTCAGTAGTCTGCAAAATGAGAGGAATTGCCATAATGATTGAAATTCAACGTATTCTTGCTGAAACGAATTGGGTATTTCTCATTTGTCAAAAGCAGAAGGCAACTTTTCGTTTTGGTTTGGTTTTTTACCAATTCATTCATTATTTCGATTTTGAAAATGAACCACTCGTTTTTTCTTTTACACATTTTGGCACTTCTCTTGGGGCGTTTTCTGAAGCAGGAAAGAAGCACTGATCCAGGGCTGTGTTAAAAGGTGAGTAAAAATATAAAACGCGATTTTTCTAGGTGTTTTCACCTTCTTAATAGAAGGTAAAGTAAACTGCTCTGAGTGAGTTGGGCAGAGGTGAAAATAGGAATTAAGGAGAGTGAAAGGTCTGGAATAATTGCCGTGGTCGGAGCCAATTTGAAGTAAATAAGGATGAAATCTCATCTCTAGTAATAAAGATGACAAAGGATAAGTGAACAGGGAGAAAGAAGGCTATGCTGAGTCTGGGTACCTGAGATCAGACCACTGTCCCCAGGAGCTCCAGCTCAGCAGTGACAAGCCACCAGCAGGAGCCATAAGCTGCTGCTCCAGTGAGTTCCCTTGATTTCAGGTTCCTGAGCCTGGAAATCTGAGGAGAGGGAGCGGGGTTGTGCGAGCGCAGGTCTCTTGCACTGAGAGATGCAGAGCGTGCTGAAGATTGATAGGTTCCTTCATCAGAGCATCCTCCAGGCAACAGCGTGTTTGCGGCCACAAGTACCATGGCAAGTGGAGGGGCAGAGCGTGTCCAGGAGGGGCCCCTCCAGAGCCCTCCAAGAGGAAGAGCCTGTGCTGGGCAGGGAGCGTGGTGGCCAATGAGGATTGCAGCTCTGACACCTCCGAGAGAAGTGTGTGGAACAGCCTCTGCGTGGCTCACGGGGAATAGTCACGCTGGGAATGCCAGGGAGAGGGAGAGGACGGGTACCCGCAATTTCTGGCATCCTCCAGGAAGCTGGCTGTGGTCCAGGAAGCATCGGGGGCCCTGAGCTGCCTTGAGTTTTAATCAAGTGGCATGAATTTCTAATAATGAAAAGGATGAAAGTGGGGTTTAATTGTGATGTCTTATGGAAACAAAGGTTTCATATGGACAATGTGCAATCCCTTTTTACAATATTTGCACTGACTGCTAGAACCACAGCAATAGGTCATCCTACAGAAAGGGAAAAGCGTGTGCTAATTGGGGATATTATATATTAAAATTATACTATCAATTGTATCAATTAGTAGTATAATTATTAATCGATATACTTTTAATTGTATCGATTATAATTAATAATATAAATTTAATTATATTATTAAAATTATATCGATGGAATTTTTAAAACAAATACAAGGGTGTTTTTACAAAGTTTTATAAAAATAATTCAGAACATTTATATGATGTTAATTGTTTTTTCTAAAATTCGTAGCGAAGACATGAGCAGGAAACGCCTGCAAATATCAGCAGTAGTTTCCCTCTAGGCAGGAAAGATATGAGCGATATTTTTCTTCCTTACGCTTCTATGTAGTTTCTGAATTTCCTCAGAAAATGAGATATTTGGAAAATCTTTTGATGGCTCAGCCTGAGATCATATGCGCTGTGCAGGTCGTTTCTGTAATCCCCATCCACCAGACTGGCCCACCCCTCACTGTGCCCCCTGCCCCCCGGCCCTTCCTGTACACACAAAATCAGGAGCACTTCATATCTCCTTTCTATTCTGCATTCTATCTTTTTTTTAAGACAGAGAGAGAATGAGGGAAAGAGTCTTAAGCAGTCTCCATGCCCAGCGCGGAGCCAGACGCAGGGATCGATCTCACGACCCTGATCATGACCCGAGCCAAAATCAAGAGTCCGACACTTACCTGCCTCAGCCGCCCAGGCACCCCCTGCATTCTGTCTTACACAGTGATTTGTGTGCACATAGCTTTCCTCCACCAACCCTTGTCAATGGCTGGAACTTTCTTACTTGTATTTCTGGATCTACTCTCCCTGCCCACCCCAGCCCGTGGCACCCAGTATGTGGAATATCATAAGCACACTACAAAGATTTATTGAATTGATTTGGAAGTATTCCCTGGGGAGCGAGAAGTTTGATAGCTTTCTTTCAGCTTGGCCCCTGTGCTCTTGGGTGCGGAAGGTGTGACCTCCGCAGGAGGAGTGGGAAATTAAGTGTCTCTGGAGAAAGACAGGGCCCAGTCATGTTAAGAATTTGAAAGAAGAGATGCAAATTGTGTTTCCAGTATATAGGCTCTGCCCACAAAGAGATCCCAGAAAACAGACCAAGGGGTTCCAGGCAGGGAACAGTAAGACATGCCACTTGACAATAAGACAAGTGGAATGAAAATAAGTAAGAGGTGGAAGGGACAGGTCCCTGTAGAGTTTTAGGGGATGACCAGGTCACTGGCAATAAAGAGAAGCAAGTGCTGTGGACACAGAGCCCTAAGTCAACATATGCACAAACAACAGTACATCAAGAGGGGCCCCCAGGACACAGAACGGAATGCATTATTGGATCCAGAATGTTCCTCTCCTAACCAGTATGATTTTAATCAAAATTTCTGGCAAAGAATTTAAATCCAAATACTTCGTTTTATTTTCCCACAACCATTTCCAAGTTGGTTTCTTCACAATCAGATCCTAGGCAACCTGTAGTCGGTGCGTTCGCGGAGATTTCAAGCGGGAAAGTTTCATGGAGCAATTTTCTTCACCTACTATTTAAGGCATACAGAAACTCACTCCTAACAGTAATATCTTACATTGTCCTGCAGCTGGTACTGGGGAGACTAACCACACTCGCATTTTCCTAGGAAGCTACAGTTTTACTATGGAATACTTCATCATGCTCATTATCGCCTATTTATACTCTTGTAAACTGACGCTCCAAGAGTACCCAAACTTCAAAATGTTAATATAAACATTTTACCTCTTTTAATTGCAATAGACACATTCTTAAGTAATGTAATTCCAACAAGATCCATTACCAATAAACAAAAAGCACATTTTTGGCGGCTTCCCTGTACAGTACAAAGCAGGAAGGAGAGTAAAGGGTTTCCACAGCAAGGACCCGCAGATAGCTTTGCACTCTTTCTGTTTTGAGGCTGAAGTCGTAGACAAAAACCCGGGTTCAAGGCCAACCACTTATTAGATGGAGGAACATCGAGAGACTAAGGGAACTATCTGAACTTGGCTACCTCTGGGCTTGTGGGTGAGATTTTTCGAAGAAGCTCTAACGGTAAGGGGTATCGTGTTGAAGGAGGAAGAGTCCGAGCCATTCGTGAAGGCGAGTGACTGAAGCCTCCGCTCCCCTTGAGCCAGCTGGCACCCAGACACCTGCAAGCAGAACAGCTCTGTTGAAGGCTCCATTGTCACTGGGAACCACCAAGCTCAGGCTGAGGCGACTGCCCTTAGTTTGGGCCACTTAAATAATAAGCAACTTCAAAGGAATTTGCTTTTATTTACCAGTTGGATAATTTGATATGACATGATTGCATTTGCACACCAAAAACTGAGAGGAATTCTTGCTGCTGGTCGAAGAGCCTGACTTTTTATCGCAATGGATTTCCTTTCCGAAAAGCTCAAAATCGTTCAAATGTACTTCTGTGCTCACGTGTTCCCATTCAGGTTTTAGCTCATTCATTACCAGTTACCATCTAGTGCTCTCTTCCTTTCCAATCTTGATAGAATTGTCACTGAGCCTAGTTTCATCCAGGCACTGACTCAACTGTTCAGTTTAGAGAGGACGGGTATCTTGAAAAATACAAGGCTCTGTTACTATCATTTTAATCAGCTTTTCCAGCACACCATTTATGGCTCCACATGTGGCAGTTCCATTCTCTCAACAAGGATGTGGTCTAAGGGTCTGATTTTTGGATAGGTTGTTATCTTTTGCTTTGGGCACCCAAGCTTTCACAGCACTTTGGGGTTTTGTTTTTTGTTTTGGTTTTTTTTTTTTTTTTTTTTTTGGTTTTGGGGTTTTTTTTTAGAAAATGCATATGAACAACTCTGGACATGTGTTCACCAGTTGGAGATCTGTATACTTCAACACGCAGTTGATTTACAGGGACAGATCAGCTTTCAATCTTCAGACACGGGCTTTGGAAAGTTCGTGTGGCCTTGGCGTTCTCTTTCCAAATTCATCTTAGCAGCGGTTTCCCCTGTCCCTGTGGTGGGAAGAATTTGAATCATTGTCCTCATGACATTGATGTCATTGCATCGAATCACATTGAGCATAAATGAGGTTTCGAACATGGTTCTCTACACTTTAGGACAAGAACAACAGACACTGTGAGCATTGGTTCCATAGACACTTTGCTGCGGTCTTCAGTTAACACTCTAAGATAACATATCTCTTGAGGTCTATAGAGTCCATTAAAATATGATATTTAATAGTGTGTTTACTACATAGTTGAAAATTGTGCATATTTGTAAAGCTGTTTGGATATAGAATGTAAGCATTGTCAAGAGATAAAATTCTTGCATTTAGGAAATTCATCAAATAAAGAACGAAACAGTATTCCCTTTACCAAGGTACCAATCTCATAAAGGCAAATAGAGACACAGCTAATGTTAGGGTTGAGATTTAACTGAGTGGTTCTGGAGGGACAAGCAAGGCTTCACGTGGGATTTGAGGCCATACGCCATCCTCCAGACTCCTTCGTTTCTCTCTGGTTGCCATAGGTACCTGGTGTTTGCCACTAAGCAATTTTGAGAGAAGGCACAAACGACATTCCAGCCCACTCCCACGGGCTGGAGAGCTGATGCAGAAATCCCTGAGTTAGAATTCAGAAAAGTGGGATCGGATACTTGTTCAGTCCCCATTTTCCGCATGGTTCGTCTCAATCCTTTGTCTCAATGGTTCAATACTAGTTTAGGAGTAAGAACTAGTCCCTAACCATGGATGGCAATCAGAAGCAGGTCAGATGCTCTTCGCACCTGTTTCCTTTCGCAGCGCACCCGCAGCTCCATGTCTCCAAGCTCTGCCCCACAGTGCAGTCCTGCCTGGACCCCAATCTCCATGCAGAACGTGGGGGGCCACAGGTGCACGCCCCAGGTGTGCTTCAGACGGTCTGCAAGAGGGAGGGGGAAGTGAGGAGAAGACCACCCTAGACCCCAAAGAAGTTGCAAGTCTGGTGAAAGGGGATAAGATGCTGCAAATAAGGACAGAAAGGATTCTTCCAAGATGCAGGACCTCACAGTGCCATGAAGTAACTGCACAGTGAGAAAAATTACCACCAAAATAGGCGAATCATGACAGAACTATTGCCCTCCATCTGTTGTTGTCTGCTAAGTGTCTGTATTTAGATATCATTGCTGTTGGTAATGATTAATTCAGTCTGTGTTATTTTCCCCATAGGCAATACATTCTCTTTACTCAAAAGAAAGTGTCCCTGTGAGACTGAATTTGACTATACTCATTAAGATTGAAATTTATCTATACCTTTTAATATAATAATGGTAACAGTAACAATAATCAGCATTTATTGAGCACTTCTTGTGTCCCAGGAATTGCTTTAAATGCTTCCCATGTATTAATCCTCACAACCCTGTGAATGAGCTCTGTTACCAACCTCATCTTACAGAAGCACAGAGAGGGTCAGTAACTTGCCCAGTGTTGCCCAGCTGCTGAGGGATACAGACCAGGCAGGATACAGACTACAGGAGGGTGAATGCTACAGCTTGAATGTTTTCACGGTTTCATTCTTGTCCACATACATCTGTCTATCTTTGACTCCTAACTGAATCCTGGATGTAAGGGAAATTTTAACATATGTAGATACTTTTAAAATAATACAAGAATGAAAAATATAAAACTTGGCCTGTGAATCAATTAAGAAAAAATTTGAGGAAGAAGTGAAATGATCTTTTTTAAATGTACTTACCTGGCAAATGTTAAATCACAGGGAAAATACCCAAGAATCCTCAGTATGGATAAGATCACAGAGTACTGCTAACCAAATGAGGTCCGCTATCTCTCTACTCAAGATACATTGACTCTGGGCCTGGCTTTATTCAGTAATAGGCGGACCATGTGTCTGGCCAGCAAATTGTGTGATATGGTTAACGATAGAGAGGAAAGACTAAGACATTGAACTATGGCCTTTCAACTCAGTGTGGTGTCTCAGCGCCTTCGTTCATATGCTCCTTGGAGTGACACGAGATACCAGACCCTATAAAAAACACAGTAGCACTCTCTCTCTAAAAAAGAGCAATTCTACAACTCAAATTTACTGTTTTTCTTTTTTTTTAAAAAAAAGTGTATTTATTTGAGAGAGAACAAGCACATGTGCACACTGGGGGAGGGAAGGGGGAGGGGCAGAGGGAGAATCTCCAGCAGACTCCCGGCTGAACGTGGAGCCCCATGGGGGGCTTGATCCCACCACCCTAAGATCATGACTTGAGCTGAAACCAAGAGTGGGTTACTTAACCAAATGAGCCACCCAGGCGCCCCTCAAGTTTAATATTTTTCAGTGACACTAGGTTAATGTCGGTGCTAAGACATATACCATTTCCTGGAAGGGTATACCGAAGAATTTCATGTGGATACATGTTTTTTCTTTTCATCATATATCACGTAGTTGGCACTTAGTAAATATTAGATAAATTGTATTAACTTGATAAACAAATGTCAAGGCAAATACAAGTAAAGAAACATTTCTTACAGGAATTAGCTTTCAAATGGATTTTAAATTTCTTTCTCATAGATTATTCTGTTTTCCTCTATTTTCCAAGATTGATATCTGTTATTGCTCACTAATTCTATAGCTATAGATATGTCAAATTCTTGAAATTGAAGGTATACACGGGCAACACAAGCCTAGATTTTTAGCCCATGAGAGAACTTCTTATAGGTAATGATGTATTTTTAAAGAGATCAATTTAACCAAAAAAGTCAAAATTCTGATTTCAGAAAGAAGAGGCAGAATGACCATCTCTTAAGGTAAAAAAAGATTACTCAGCCATTAAAAAGAATGAAATCTTGCCATTTGCAATGACATGGATGGACCTAGAGGGTATTATGCTAAGCAAAATAAGTCAGTCAGAGGAAGACAAATACCATATGATTTCACTCATGTATGGAATTTAAGAAACAAAACACATGAACATAGGGGAAGGGAAGGAAAGATAAAATAAGATAAAAACAGAGAGGGAGGCAAACCATAAGAGACTACCTAACTCTAGGAAACAAACTGAAGGTTGCTGGAGGGGAGGTGGGTAGAGGGTTGGAGTAACTGGGTGATGGGCATTAAGGAGGCCATGTGATGTAAAGAACATTGGGTGTTATATGCAACTGATGAATCACGAACTCTACCCCTGAAACTAATAATACACTATATGTTAACTTAATTGAATTTAAATTAAAAATTAATAAAAGAATATTACAAATGAAATATTCAATAATGTCAGTACAAAAGAAGGAAGGAAAGAAAGCAGGGAAGGAGACAAAGAGGCATGTAAAAGGGAGACAGAGGGGCGCCTGGGTGGCTCAGTCGGTTAAGTGTCTGCCTTCAGCTCAGGTCATGGTCCCGGTGTCCTGGGTTCAAGTCTTGCTTCGGGTTCCTTGCTCAGCGGGGAGTCTGCTTCTCCTTTTGCCTGCCGCTCCCCCTGCTTGTTCTCTCTCTCTCTCTTTCTCTGTATCCAATAAATAAATAAAATATGTTTTAAAGGGGGGGGGGGCTGAAACAGAGTAGCTGCAGAGAAAGGAAAGCAGCAAAACAGGAAGGAGGTGTCCTGAGAGCATTGACTGTGCCGATGCGTGCTGAACTTTGTTTTCATTTTTCACTTGTCTTCCCACTACAGTGGAATACCCATGGCAAAATTTCATCTGGTGTTAATTGAAGTCCACGAAAAGAATCTCAGAACCTCGTTATCAATGCAAGATGGGTCATTTAAAGTTGAAATCACACCTTAAAAAGTCACATTCGAGAGTGGGGACTAGCAGAGAGAAATCACTTCCAAGACCCCAATATAAATCTTGAATTTGCAGAAGAAATACATTCCCGTACTTCTTCTGTGGTTGATTTCAGACTAAGTATTTTTCCTAACTCACCTTTGCTTTCTAATAAAATCTGTACTTTGATACTCCTAATTCCCAAAAGTGGGGTTGGGCTTGCTGGGTTGCCCTGTTATCAAGTTTTACAGGTTTCTAGCCACCATACCTATTTCAGACCCACAAAAATCCTATGTGGAGGAACAAGGAAATATGCCTGTGAAACAGGTAATTTCCTCAAATAGGAGAATTTACGACCAATTCAGGAAAAAAAAAAACTTGACTAAAATGTTGGGTGTTGAACAATAGTTATCCAAAACTAAGCAGATCGAATGTGGAATGCAGAAAGAAAAGCATGGCTCCCCCTCTAGAAATTTCCATTGGCTAGAATGTTCCTTAGCTTAGCATCTCTGTGTATGGTCTCCAGAGTTAATGTACCATATTTTCCATGGTTTGATGAAGACTCCAGAGCCCTTAAGATATGAATTGCTATAATTCCTAAATCAAACAGCATTCAATTCAGTTCCAGACCACTGCAGGGTAATAAGACCGGTATTTCTTATTTTAATTAGTCATTTTATACTTCTAACAACTTCTTTGACAATCTTGGATTACTTGTTTGTTTATATGTGATAAAAGCTATGTTTGGCTAAAAATATGAATGCTACATTTGAATGTCCATTTACATTTTAGTAGTTATAGAAATAAACTTTCTAGGCCTTTAGATTATAGCTTTTTATAGACACTGAATTACAATCACCTAATCTATTTTAATATTATCCCTTTCAGCTGTCTCATGAGTATCTCTTAACACAGCAGAGATATCAAGTTGATAATATGAATTCAAGACAGAATGCTTGAACACTCATCAGAAACTGTCTTGTAGTTTGCTGAGAAATTTGCTTCTGACGTTTGAAATTTTCAAGATAAATAAAAAAGTCGTGTGGCTACAAAAAAGTATTATGTGTCATTACTAGATCAGAAGCAAAGTATAGGGGCGCCTGGGTGGTGCAGTCGTTAAGCGTCTGCCTTCGGCGCAGGGCGTGATCCCGGCATTCCGGGATCGAGCCCCACATCAGGCTCCTCCACTATGAGCCTGCTTCTTCCTCTCCCACTCCCCCTACTTGTGTTCTCTCTCTCTTGCTGGCTGTCTGTCTTTGTCAAATACATAAATAAAATCTTTAAAAAGAAAAAAGGAGCAAAGTATAAAGACTAACTTATCTTGGTATGCTGAATACGGTGTCTTTAGACATGATACATGCTCAATAAATATTTATTGAGTAAATAAATAGACAAATAAATAGAGTTATGTCATGTTTTAAAACTATTTTTCTCAAAATGTATATGTCAAATAGTGTGAGCATCCCTCAAGCTGATATAATATGGAAAATTATATAAGTATATTTTTGTGGGAGGAGATAGGTAAATATTCATCCTTTGATCACTGACAGACCTATATGTGTGTATTTCGCATGTGTTGCATGCCCATCATGCTTTATATTTCACATCATATTTTTGAATAAGTTCATTTGTAACATAAACGTATGAAGGGCATTCAATTTTGCATATTCCACAAGAAATAAAGCAACATGGACCAAGGACAGAGCCAAATGCTCTAAGTCAGAATCCCTGTCTATGTTCAACATCTTTCTGTTGACCGGCACTGCCTCATCTTTATGGATTTTAGGAAATGTAAAGGCAGTTTTGCTTCAACAGAAAACGAACTCAGGAAATACATTTCTTGGGAACATGATCCTGATGATCAACAAAGCACCTCAAAAGATTTGAGAATCTGTATGAAGGATTGCCGTGTCCCTTCCAAAGCACCTAGGCTTTATCCACTGGACTTCAGGTGGCGCGGTCCATCATTTTAACCCTCAGGTCCACTGTTGGTAAAAGAATTTTGAACTCTCTCTGAGCTTGTGTGCAAGATCCGGGGCCCTCGATGCCATACCCGTTAAAGAGCCATGATGCTGACCCAGGGCGCCCAAGTGATCTCGTGTTTGCTCGAAGGCCAATACGGAACTGTAAGACCAAAACAACTACAAACGCACATGTTCCTCAAAATTTGAAATGCTGAAGAGAGAAATGAAAGCTTCATTTCCCAAACTCAAAGTGAATTTCAGTAATACAGAGCTGTGTGTGTGTACGTATGTGAGTACATATGTGTGTGTGTACATGTGTGTATGTACATATGAGTGTATGTACATATGAGTGTATGTAGAGTTGGGGCTATTCTCAAGCCCCACCCTTGAACAACCTGAGATCGGAATCAAAGCTCTATTCTTGGCCCCTCCGCTCATCAACGTGTAGCTCGAGCAATTCACCTGTTCCCTTGACTGCAAGGGTCTCTCCTCTGATGGAATCGTATATGAAATTGAAACAAAATAAATGCAGAAGAAGTGCTAGAAATACCCAATGAGCCTCCCTCTGACCCTCAAGGTGCAGCCTCTAGGCCACTCAATGGAACTCGGGGACCCTGAGAGATACTCAGGTACCTTCCAGCCCCAAGCCGTATAATCTTGAGACTCCCAGCTGTATCTTCAATTAAAACCATTTTCCAAAATTCCAAAAAGGAACCAATCTACAAAAGAGAATCGATGAGCCATTACTCTGACCATATCAGACACTCAGAAATAGAAATTCCGGGAATGTATTCTTGATTTCTGTAGCTGCAAAAGTCCTAGAAAGGTCTGACTTAATTCCAGACACAAAGAACAGAATAAAAGTTGTTGCTTTACAAGGGTAAGGACCATAGATGCAAGACCAACATTCTAAAATCAGTTATGAAAAACTGAGCATTTTAGGGGAGCCTGCCGATGTAGGGGTCATGTGTGTGAAGTGGTGACTGATCCAAGATCATGAATGAGAGCATCCATGGGAGAGAAAGCCCGTGAGAAAACATGAACCAAGCTTGGAGCCCCAGGGCTGAGCCCAGCATGGAGCCCCAGGGCTGAGCCCAGCATGGAGACCCAGGGCTGAGCCCAGCATGGAACCCCAGGGCTGAGCCCAGCATAGAGACTCAGGGCTGAGCCCAGCATAGAGACTCAGGGCTGAGCCCAGCATAGAGACCCAGAGCTGAGCCCAGCATAGAGACTCAGGGCTGAGCCCAGCATGGATCCCCAGGGCTGAGCCCAGGAGCAGCCAGGGTGAGCCAGGTCAGAACCACGAGTTCTGAAAAGAGCTTCTAGAACTACCGGATCTGCGACCCCAACCGGGTTGAGTGAGGTAGCAGTGGAGGACAGGGCACCCCCCACGTTAGGCAGGTTAGGCAGGCCTGAGAAGACCACCAATGCAGTGGGAAGCAGGAGCCTGGCTGGCAGGAGGAAGTGAGACAACATGTGACCAGTCCAGGCATATTTGGAATTGAATGCCTTGAGGTCCCCCTCTTAATATTAACTCTATCTTTGAATTAGGTTTTATAAGTGAAATCTGATGGGACAACAGAACGGTAGAGCCTGTGCGGGGGAGAGGGGGTTGGCTCATCTCCTCCGGCCTCCCTGGGATGGGGTCTCAGTCCCCAGCCTCCAGCACACACCCCACTCCCCATTCAACCTCCCACCCCTGTCTCCCCACCACTGCCAGCCTCCATCACATTGGCGATGGACAGGAAAGCCAAATTTCACCATCAGTCTCCACCCCACTGGGACCTGGGCGGGTAGGAGGGCTGGTTGGAGTCAGTCACCAGGCCTGGGGCATCTCAGGAGAGGCACAGTACTAGCCGTCCACCCCATGGATCATTGGGTGGGCACCTCGGTGGGATTACCTTGTGGACCTCCATGGAGGTCTGGAGTGCACCACGACATACGGGCTGCAATCCCCAGAGGAGTGGCTGCCCCCGGGGGTTGAGGCTGTCACCTTGGGAAGTGGACATTGACTTCCCTCTTCCTGACCGAGCTGTATGTTTTCATTCCACGGCAGGCTCTGCAGAGTCCTGTAGCCAGCCCTTAGCAAAGGCATACTTGGAAAAGGAACTTTTTACGAAGTCGAACTGTGAAAAGGAACAGAGAAGTGCGGCAGAAACAAACCAAAGAGGTCAGGCGGAAGAGGGTTTGGGAAGGTGGAGAGAAGCCACAGGGCCCCTGAGAGAGAGAGAGAGCAAGAGAGCTGAAAGGTGTGGTGCGAGGGGTGCTTTCCTGCACACTGCTTAACCACAGTGCAGCGGGCGGGGGTTGGTATATTTACCTATTTATTTGCATTTCCTTTCTCACCCCGTGAGGACCCTCCGCTCCCTCCCCAGGCACAGAGTCCGGCTCATGGCGGGGACTCCTAAACAGCTGTCGGAAGCAGGAGCAAACAAGAATCTATAGCCTATATCTCCTAGAAAAGAAAAAAAAAAAATGTGCACTTGACCAGATCATCAGAACGCAGTTTGCACCTTTATTAAATGATGTGACTGCACAGTGGCCTTATGTTCAAGATGTGCTCAATGAGACTCCATCCGGGGAAGACCCTACCTGCCTTCCTATTCACCTACTTTTGTCTTCTTACCCCTCCAGGAGATGAGTTGTGTTCCCTTTCGCCCCCCCCCCGGGTTTGCAGCTCTAACTTCCCGCAGGGTGAAATGGTCATGGAGCCATCTGTCTTCTCCCGGGGGAGCTGAGCCCTTCTAACAGGTGCGGACCGCCATTCCTTCCAGGGGTTCCTGGGCAGCCACGTTAAACACTGAGCCAGAGGACGAGGTAATCACCCTGAGTAAAGTCAGGCTCTTTCCAAAACCATCCCTGCGGTGCGGGGGCGAGTTGCTATTGAATGAGGAAGGACTGGCGTGTGGACACACGGGGGAAAGGTGAAGCGGCTGTGTACCTGGGCCATGGCAACCAAGACCCCTGGGCAGGGACCACCTCAGCATCCGCACTGGGAGAATGTAAAACCCTGCTCCCGGTGGACCAAATGCAAGCGTTCTGCTCTTGAGTGGAGTTTCTAGATCCAGCGTACGTGCCCGGGGTGCTCTAACTAGAGTCTGTCTCCTGCACCGTGATATGCAGATAAAGGCACTCGCTCAGTCATGACTTACAACCGTGGGGAGCGTTCATGTCTCCAGGACGCTTGCTCGGGCAGACCAGTCCTCGCCACAAAACCCTCCTCGGAGCTAAACTGGAGGCCAGGCCCATCCCTGTCATTTTACCTGGAAAGGCATCATGTGTGAAACGACTGACAGATTCTCCTGTGGGAGAAAGCGTCCCAAATTTACAAAACACGTTCACACGTACTATTTCATTTGATTTCCAAAGGCGACCTGGACACTTAGGAATTATTCCCATTGTATAGAATTCTCGTGCATTACTGTTGTTAATGCAGTTAGTACGTGGTAAATTCAGAATTAGAACACAGGTCATTAAGTTGCACTTCAGTGGCCTTCCGTTTCCCCCTTCACAACCACATAGAGGCCAGAGGTGGTCAGGGTTCTCCGCCAGCGGCTCCGGGTGCCGGAGGGGGTAAACCGTTAGCTCACTGGGGACCGGGTATCCCTTTATTCCTCTCTCAGAAAAGAGAGTCTACTCCTCCCACTCCAGGCCAAACAGTTGGGTGGAAACAAGATTATTGGCCTCCAAGGGAAAGAAACTCAAACATGTTCATCGTGACTGAACCTCAAAGGAAAATGGTCAAAATCCAAATGCCTCTTAGTCCACGTCAGTCTCCTCTATGGAATCAATGAAGGCAAACAAACATATGGCTCAGGGAGATGGCTCACCTCCCTGGGGCTCCTTCCAACACCCAGATGTCGGTAGAGGCCCTGGGATGACACAGAACCACGTCCCAATACTTCACACAGAACCTCATTACAGCCTTCATGAGCCCCAACTCTCTTGCTTTCGTGGGACCTTTCCTCCATGAAAATAAGATTAAAAATTGTGTCTTCCCACTGTGTTGCTATAAAGACAAATATATTCGTGTTATATACTAAAACATTCTCTTGGACCCAAAATTCATTTTTCTCTCCTGAGTTTAAAAGAAATGCAAATGTTTTTGTGAGCCCCCCTTAAAGCAATGGGGACCCTGGGCCTGCCCCCACCACACCTCCCCCCACCCTGCCTGGTGGCTTAGCCCACCCTGGCCTCCAAGCTCTAGGCCCTTGGCAAGTCACGTGCTCTGGGGGCACTCTCCCTCGTTCTTGGCTGTTGCATTTCAGTTTCCAGAACTGATAACTGATCACGCTCGCGTCACATATCAGATCAAAGAAGAAACTCTTCTATTTCTTCTCTATGATGTCAGAGAATTCTCAACTCTCTAGCTATGATTTTAATCTCCCTGCTTTTGCTCAGCTTCCAACAGTTGGGTTGTCACCAAATATGTTAGTACTACAAAATATCTTTAAGTCAGTTGAGCTCACCCTTCCAGCTGTTACAATAAATGGACAAACTAAAGGAAACCAAAACCCCAAGCGATTTTAACGACGCGATGATGGATGATTGGTTTCTATTTCTCTTTCCTTCTTCCCTGTATTTGGCTGCAAACTACTTCCCTACCTCCCCAGTGTTTTTGGCCCTTGAAGAGGAGTATGCCCTTGCCAACGTGGAGAAATTGAGCTAGGTTTTCATGCCTTGGAATCCACTGTGTACTCAACCCCCAAGCCTTTTGAGCTTTAACCATAATTAGTTGTAATGTGTTTATGGGGCCAAGAGAATTTAAAACATGCAAGACATGAGTCAGGAAAGGATGATATCAAAATCCTTATTTATTCTGGGTTTTAGTCTAATCTCATTGGGTTCCACACACATCATTGTTTTTCCTGAATATTAGCGATGTAGGGAGAGACGGGAAAATCCCCACGGAATTTGTACATTCAGGCCTGTACCCAACCGATGCTGATTTCCATGTGGAGGAGTTTATGTTCCTGAAACTCACATCCTAGATATGGGCTCAGCCCTAGAAGGTCATGTTTTGTTTTCCTTTCATTTGGCTAATAACCCAGTAAATATTTGCTCTCAAGACCAAAAATTATCTTGAAATATATGTAAGCATATTGAATGCCAAGAAAACATGGCATACGGTGAAAAGCCGTGATGCAGGAAGCAGGTGTGACATTGGGAAGCTGGCTTCAGTCTCCACGGCCACTAGAACAGTCTCGAATGAACTCTGAATCCAGGGGTTCCAAATCAATGCTGTTTCAAGGACCCCTTGTAAATTCTTCCCATTTCCAAGGCTCATAAATTCTATGAACACTTTTTTCAAAAAGCCAAGCTTGGACGGGCTTCAGAGAGCAGCAGAACAGGCAACGAATCCCACGATATAATTTAAAAACCTTTGAGAAAGCATTCCTCCCTTGTGCAGATACTCACCTGCACTCATCTATGTCCCCACCGCTCAGACTTGCCATCCCGTCCCGATTCCATTATTTAGGATATTATCCAGACTTAAGAAAGAAGGATTCCGACACGTGCTAGGACACAAATGAAACTCAAGGACATCGTGCTACATGAAATAGGCTGGTTACAAAATGACAAACACTGCGTGAGTGCACTCGCATGAGGTCCCGAGTGTAGTCACATTCACAGAGACAGAAAATAGAAGAGAAAAGGGGTACAGATGCTTCACCGACGTGAGCCATCCAGGCACCCCTTTTCTTTTTTTTTTAAATAGTGGTAAGATGTACATAACATAACATAACATTTACCCTTTTAACTATATTTAAGTGTCCAGTTCAGGGGCATTCAGTACATTCACATCGTTGTGTCACCATCGGCACGACCATTCACAGAACTTTCTCACCTCCCAGCGGAAACCCCAGCAGCCAGCATTCTACAGCGCTTCTCCTGGGGCGGCTTGTGCGTTGGCGATCACGAACGTGGGCAAGCAGGGGTTCTTAGCCAGGGGTCCGTGGATTCTGACTTCTGCTGGGGAACGGGAATCTATCAAATATATGCAAAATGGTTGTGTGAAGCAGGGTGGTGAGAGAGAGAGAGAGGCTCTTTTCAGTAGGTTCTCTGATGAGTCTGAGCCCACCCTCCAAAAGCCCCAACCCTACAGTGCATTAGTTTATTGAGTTCATGCCTTACCTTTGGAGTGGAAAGAAAGTAATAGTAATAAAAGTTCATAACGGCAGAGCTGCCACGTACGGAGCACTCGTGATGTGTAAGCCACTCATCTACACATTCCCACTCCGTGACTGCCAATGATGGGTGGTGTGTTTTGTGAGAGAGAGAGAGCATATGCACAGGTGCACAAGACGGGGGCGGGGGTGATGGGGAGGAGCAGAAGGAGAGGGAGAGAGAATCCAAGCAGGCTCCACACTCAGCATGGAGACAGATGCAGGGCTCAATCTCGTGACCCTGAGATCATGACCTAAGCCGAAATCAAGCGTCGGATACTGACCGAGCCACCCAGGAGCCCCACTGCCAGTGATTCCTAAAACAACTCTGCATAGGAGCAGCTAAGCTTTTTTTTTTTTTTTTTTTTTGAGCTTTCAGTTCTTCTTTTGAATGGTAGTAAAATACATATAACACAAAATGTATCGTTTTAACTGTGTTTAAGTGTATAATTCAGTGGCATTAAGGACATTCACATTATTACGCAACCACCACTACCATCCAGCCCCAGAACTCTTCATTTTCCCAAATTGAAATGCTGTCCATTAAACACTAACTCCTGATTCTCCCCCAATCAAACCTCTGGCAACCATCATTCTACTTTATAAACTCGGTGAGTTTGACTATTCTGGGCAGCTCACGTAAGTGAACTCATTCAGTTTTCGTATTTTTGTGACTGGCTTATTTCACTTAGTATAATCTCCTCAGGGTTCATCCACACTGTAGCATGTGCTAGAATTTGCTTCCTTTTTAAGGCTGAATAATATCCCATTAAATGTATATACCAAATTTACCTACTCATCTGTCCATGAGCACTTGGGTTGCTTCTGCCTTTGGGCTACTGTGAATAATGCTGCTGTGAACTTAAGTCTACAAATAGGATCTGATAGCTTTGTCTTTATTTTACAAATGAGGACACAGACACAGAAGGAAGTCATGCCAAAGGTCACATCGTGGTAGAGTCAGGATTTGAACCCAAGAAGATGGGCTCCAGTGCCCACATCAAGTATCATATTGTGCTTTGATCCAGCTATTGAAAGCTAGCAGAGTCAGGCTTCAATACTCATGTTTACATTAAATTTCCTTCTTCATATCCTATCGATGTCCAAGAAGCACTTACAACTAACTTACAACTAACTTACAAATAATTAACTAGATAACACATAATACCAAACCAGTAAAACAAGAACGAGCAAGAACCAAGTAATAGGAGAATATGTGTTAAGGGATAAAGATATAAGAAGCCTTGGCTTCTTACCTGAGTGTAAGGGGTAGCAGGTGTTTCTGGAAAGTCGGTTTTACTTAAATATTTGCGAAGAAACATTAGGTTATTTCATTGGTATTTTAAACTCATAATTCTAGAGGGACTGGGTTCAAGATGACAGTGTGGGAAAATCCTGAACTCATCTCCTCCCACAGACACACCAAATCTGCTGCTACACGTAGATCGACGCCCTGTGAAAAAGACCCGCAAGCTAGCTGAGCAGCTCCTCCCCAAGGATGGAAGGACCACATCAGATAGGTAGGAGAGACAGTGACCCGGTCTCACTAAACACCCCATCTCCGGTGCAGAGACCCACACTCAGGAGGGATCTCACAAATACAGAGCGTCTCCTGAGGAGCAAGGGACGCATGCCCCATATCTGGCATCCCACCCCTTAGGACCTGCACCAGAGCGATGAACCCCCAAAATACCTGCCTTTGAAAATCAACATGTTTTATTTCTAGGAGAAGCATGGAAGTCTACTCTTAAAGGGCCTGCATGCAGACTCACTCATCTAGATTATATGTGAAGAAGAGTAATGAGTTTTGAAGTGTCTGCCAGAGGCGAAGAGGTCTATTGGGACTTTCTGTGGGGATGGAGGGGATGGTGGGCACCATTTTTGTACTCCCTCTACCTCGCCTGCACCCGCAGGCTAGCCGGTGGCCCCACTACAGCCAGCAGGCTCACCCCTCCCTGCGCTCCCCCACAGCCCTGCCCAACCAGCAGCCCTGCCCACAATCAACAAAGGGGACACTCCTTGAGTGCCTGGCTCTCGGAGCCAGGGGGGCACTGCATTGCTGGGCCCTGTGGGACTGAAACAATTGGGAGAGAGAGTTACTGGAAGGTTCCCACCCCCCAGAGCACGGCACAGACAGCGAACTGAAACACACCCCCAGTCTTCCTGGGAAAAAGGCCTATTTACTTGTCCTGAGCGGCAGCTTCAGGTTGGCCACACATCCAGAGGCCGTGTAGCAGCTCTCGGGGAATGTAGATCTGGAGTCTCTGTCTTGGCACTTGCCCTTGGCCTCTCTGCAGCTCCCTGGTACCTCCTAGAAAGAAGCTTAGGCACTCATCTGGAGATCCGACTTTTGCAACTGTCACCGGGAGACACCTCCAGAGTACGTGCTCTGGAGGCCGTGCTCCCGTGAGACCGTAAATGTAAGCGTACTTTGAAACCTGTTGCCTGAGGGTCTGACTTCCGATCAGCCTGAAATTAGGAGCTGTCTGCCTCTGATGGGCCAAATGCAAGTCTCCACCAATAGAAGAGTGGATAAAGAAGATGGGGCATATCTATAATAAATTCTACTCGGCCGTCAAAAGAAGGAAATTTTGCCATTTACAACAAATGGATGGTTCTAGAGGATATTACGCTAAGTGAAGTCAGTCAGATAAGGAAAGACAAATATAGTGTGGTTTTTTTAGATGTGGAATCTAAAACACCAAACAAATGAACAAACAAGACAAGATCCATAGGTACAGAGCCTAGATTGGTGGCTGTCAGAGAGGAAGATGGTTACGGGTGGGCGAAATGAGTAAAGGAGAGCAACTGTATGGTGACAGAAGGTGACCAGACTTATCACTTTGTGTAGATCGAGATGGAGCTATTACGTTGTACACCGGAAACTAATTCAGTGCTCTATGCCAATTCTACCTCCATCAAAAAGAATAAATACAAATAAATTTTTCTTTGAAGAAATATAGCTTTAGATTCAAGCAAATACCAATATGATTTAAGCTAGGATATAAAAGGTATATAAATTCCCATATTTTATAGACTTTCAGTATGTAAATCTTATTATGAACATTTTCACACATAAGCAAAAGAAGAGAAATTTTTTTGATACCATGAGTTTCTGTATCTCCTCACCAGACTCAACTATTATCAAGACTTTGTATCATTTTTTCCCTTTTCTCTTTCTTCCTCCCTTCCTTATTCTTTAACTGGTAAAGAATTTTAAAATAAATTTCAACCTTCACGTCATTTCACCTCTGCATAGTTAGCACATATCGTTTTATCGAAAAAAAGAAAGAAAAATAGAAACCAGACATTTTCTTACATAACTACCATACCATTATCACACCCTAAAGAATTAAAAATAATTTCTTGGTGTCATGTAACACCCATTCCATATTCAGATTTCACTGAATATCTCAGTGTATCTCCTGCCACTTGGCATGTATGAATCGGGATCCCAACAAGACTCATATATTCTATGGCTGAGAGTCTCTTAAGTCTCTTTTGATCTAGGGTTGCCCCTCGTCTTTTTTTCTTTTTTTAATGTTACTGACTCTTTGATGAACAGCCAGATCTGTTGTCCTGTGCAAATCTCTCTCCCTGGATTCATTTGTTCATTTCTTCTCATTGTCACTTAACCTATAGTTCTCTCTGTATATTTTCTGTAAATTGGAGTTCACTCAAAAGAATCTATTAGATTCAAGTTCAGCTCTGAGTCTTTTGTGTTTTGCCTTTTTTACAAGAATATTTCCTAAAAGAAGGAGGAGGAGGAGGAGGAGAAGGAAAGGAAGGAGGAGGGGGGGGGAAGAGAAGAAGGAGAAGAAGATTTCTCAAGTTGTGTACTCCCTCTTGCCTCACATTAAGGGGACCTACTGTCAGGCTCTCCCATCCTTGGTGATGTTCAAATGGTGACAGCCTGCTCCTTCCAATACAAAAATCCCTACCAAACTCATGTATTGATTTCCTCATTGATAATCTGTGTCTGAATTGAATACTTCATTGTAGGTCACAAAACAGTGACTTTCTAATTATGTTGTTGCTACTACCTAGCAACCTACCCCAAAACTTAATGGTTTAAACTAATAACCATTTTATTTGCTCACAATTCCACGCATAGTGGCAGAGCTTAGCTGGGCAGTTTTTCCAGACCATCCATGCAGCGCTGGTGGGGATCATTCACTCTACAGCATTCAGCTGGTAGCTGGACTGGCCTGGTAAGTTCAACAAGGTCACCTGTCTGGCTTCTCAGCTCTCCTTCATGTGGCCTCCCTTTTCACATGGCTAGCTTAGGCTTCCTTATGGCACAATGGTCTCTGGGTAGTCTTATGAAACAACCGGCTTTGAAGAGGAAGTGTCCCAAGTGATAAAGACAGAGGTTGCAGATCTCTGAAAGTCCGGCCTTGGAAGGTACGTAGCATGACTTGCACCTCATGCTATTGGTCAAAACAAGCCATAAGGCCAGTTTAGATAAATTATTTGGAAGAGGGGCGCCTGGGTGGCACAGCGGTTAAGCGTCTGCCTTCAGCTCCGGGCGTGATCCCGGCGTTGTGGGATCGAGCCCCACATCAGGCTCCTCCGCTATGAGCCTGCTTCTTCCTCTCCCACTCCCCCTGCTTGTGTTCCCTCTCTCACTGGCTGTCTCTCTCTCTGTCAAATAAATAAATAAAATCTTTAAAAAAAAATAATTGGGAAGAGACTTCATCTTTTGATGGAGCGGTCACAGGTCACACAAGGAAGGGGGTTGGGAGATGTCATTGGGACCATCCTTGGAAGCACCATCAATCACAATTACAGGTTGATGGATCAGGTGGTGATAGCCTGATCTTTCCACCATGAAGTTCCCATCACACTTCCATCTAATGGTTTTCCTCTACTGATGACCTTTGCTCAAGGCAGGTCATTCATTACATGCTGTAAAAAGTGATAGTCTACGCCTGGGTGGCTCAGTCAGTTAAGCATCCGACTCTTAATTTCAGCTCAGGTCATGATGTCAGGATTGTGGGATCGAGTCCAGCGTTGGGCTCTACACTCAGCGGGGAGTTTGCGGCTCTCGCTCTGGCTCTCCTCACTCACACGTTCTCTCTCTTTCTCTCAAATAAATAAATAAACCTTTTTTTAAAAAGTGACATTCTAACTGAGTTGAATTTTCCACACTTTTAAAGATGTTGTTTATTTATTTGAGAGAGAAAGAGAGAGCGTGTGCACGCACACAGGAGCTGGAGGAGGGGCAGAGGGAGAAGCAGACTCCCCACTGAGCAAGGAGATGGACAGGGCGTTAATCCCAGGACCCTGGGACGGTGACCCGAACTGAAGTCAGACACTTAACCCATGAGCCACCCAGGCGCCCCCCACATTTTTTGTAAGAAATGTTCCTTCATCAACTAGGGCTGCTGTATTTGTACACACAAAATAGGATAAACGTTTGGTTCTTTTTCTTTAGTTGCCAGCATTCCAAAGATCTGCTATCTTAGTTACCTGGACTGGTTACCAACGAACTGTTCTGTTTTGTATGGATGTGTGCATTGTTTTGCTTTGCTGGTTAGCCGCTTACTGTTAGGATCACGGAGAGTTCACAGTTTTCCTATTTCCTGTACTTCAGTTAATTAGTCATCATTTTTTGATGCTCAGTCTCACTGTACCGTGCATTAAATCGCTATGGCTTATTTACTCCTCATCGCAAGTCTGTACCCTGAAACATCATCGGTTTTATCTCCCCACCCCCCACCTCCATAATTTTTTTTAATTGAGTAAATACTGAGTTATTCAATTCACACTGCAGGAGATTGGCTCATCTCCTTGATTTTACACTCATATGTCTTGCTCTTACTCTAAAAATATTGGCTCCAAGTTACTCATTTGCTTTATCCTACACAGTACGGAGTGATATTACCACTATTACTGCTAGCAATGAGATTACCGACGGGCGTTGAACACTGTGGTACAGCTCTATTGACCCTATAAAATATTCCACTGTGGATGCACGGGTTAAATAATGTCGTCTAAAGTTACTTGAAATCGTTCTTTTCTCTATGTGATAATGTCACCAAATGGCGACATAGTGGGTTCATTCATTTCAGTATGTTTTGAAATTTAAATTGTGTATTTTTTCAATCTGCAAAATATTGACATGATTCAGAGAAATCTCCTTTCCCTCTTGTCCGCCGTGCCCTCTCCTTTAGGTAATGATTTGTATTTATTTTTGGTGTATCTCTCCAGTTTGCTTTTTGAAAATAAACATTAGCAAGTTGGTAAATATATTTATATTGCTTCTTTTATGCAAACGGGTTGTGTTTGCTGCTTTCTCTCCATGTATAGAGATCTTTCTCATTCCTATTTTTTGGGCCATACAGAATTTCTTTGTAAATTGGATGCTCTGTTGTTTATTCTCACAGTCCCAGGTAAATGGAGACACCTGGGTTATTTAGAATCTTTCGCTAATACTAATATGTTGGAATGAACAATTTGTGCATATGCTTTCCTGTATTTTTGGCAATGTATCTGTGGGATAGCTTCTTAGAAGTGAGATTTCTTAATCAAAGGGTAAAATCATATCTAATTTTTCTAAACATTGCCTAATTCCTCTCCCTAGAGCTACCATTTTACATCTTCACTGGCAAATACATGACAGGGCCCGTTCCCTCACAGTCTCACCCACAAATTATGCCAATTTCATTTGTTTCTGTCAACCACCTGTCTACATCTTTTGCTCATTTTGCCATCAGATTGTTCACCTCAAATTTCTGTCTCAAATTTGTGGAGCTCTTTATTATCAATGGCATTCTTGGTTTAGGACAGAAGTGTGCCAGTGCTTTCTTTCGAATTTGTGTATGGTAGGTTTTGCCCACGTTGGATTTTGGGCCGGCACCTGACGTTTTGAAGACGTTCCATGGTTAGGGGCCTCGTCAGGCCAAGCCTGCACACCAGCAAGGTTCTATGGAGAAGTCCGAGAAGCTGCTACTGAGACTCACTTTTGCTGCTGCAATTGGTAAGGAATTCAGCTCTGAGCCTCCTGTGTCCCCACTTCATAAGCTAATCCAGCCGGAAGTGTGTTGGCAAAAAGGAGGGCTAGGCCTGGTCCCTTTGCCTTAGATACAATGGAAACATCTATCCTCAGGGAACCCTCCTCTGGTCGGGGGGCTTCTTCAGAGACCTTCAGAAGCAGGCTGGGGACTGACAAGCTTTCCCCACTCCGTCCTACAGCTGTTCATCTTACCTGGGAGCCGTGGCTGTGGTTTCCAACAAGGGAAATACTACATTCACGTCCCAGGGCCTTTCCCTGCCTGCATCTGAAGGAAGAATGTTCTTCTGACTTAATGAGGGCTCAACAGGAGTATAGGATGTTTGTGCTATGAGGGCTCAGAAAAATAGCTCAGAGAGACTTCATGATGTTAGGCCCAGACACACAATCCACTCAGGATGACAAGTTCTCGGTAGCTGACTCACTCTCGGGCCCCAGTGACTAGGGAGAGTGGGCACCTTAGACAGTGGGCAGAAGGCGGTTGTTGGGTTTTGTTTCACGGGGAAACCAGATGGCGTATTCCTGTGATCCGAAGCCCAAGGAGGCTGGAGGAACAAGTCATTTCACTGTAAGGCAGAGAAGGAAAGTGAAGACAGCATTTGCTTACATCATAATCTTGTGCATTCCCAGCCCTAATCACAAGCCCATGATGAAAAAAGAGTAACATAATTAATTGCGTGACAAGACATAGTTTTATGTGGTCTCATAGTTTTATATTATGCTTTAAAATTTGCAAAGCACTTTCATATTGTAGGCTCACAGCAAGGGTGAGGGAAAGTATGTTTAAAGACCAGAAAACCAGGGGCACCTGGGGGGCGCAGTCATTAAGCGTCTGCCTTTGGCTCAGGACCCTGGGATTGAGCCCCACATCGGGCTCTCCGCTAGGAGCCTGCTTCTTCCTCTCCCACTCCCCCTGCTTGTGTCCCCTCTCTCACTGGCTGTCTCTATCTCTGTCAAATTTATAAAAATCTTAAAAAAAAAAAAAAAAGACCAGGAAACCAAAGTTAAATGAGGTTAACTTGGTCAAGAGCACACAGATAGTAAAGTGGAGGGTGACTTGAATCGCACTGAAGCCACGCTCAGGTGAGCCCCCCATGCGGCCAGAGAAGGCACTGAGCTTAGAAGGGCCCGAGTTTGGATCAACGCTCTGCTCTTGCCCTTCTACGGTTCTTAGTGTTTGTACAGAAGGTCCTGCATTTCATTTTGCCCAGGATCTTGCAAACTGTATAGCTAGGCCCGCTCAGATCCCATTGTTTTTTCTCCTAAGAATTAAAGTATTCAATCAAACTTACCGAAACAAGATTTCTTGAACGTCTTTTTGTTTCAAGTAGAACCGATCACTTCGGTTTTGTTTAAGGACAATGACAGATTATTGACGATCCTAATATCCACCAGATAACCCTCCCGCTGCTTCACCATTTTCAGCCACCAGCACGAGGCCGCATGCAGATAGGTACCTGGTGACCACTTCTGGTAACATTTTTTGATTCCCAAAACACATAGAAAATAGCTGCTTTAGGGGGCGCCTGGGTGGCGCAGTCATTAAGCGTCTGCCTTCCGCTCAGGGCGTGATCCTGGCGTTCTGGGATCGAGCCCCACATCAGGCTCCTCCGCTATGAGCCTGCTTCTTCCTCTCCCACTCCCCCTGCTTGTGTTCCCTCTCTCGCTGGCTGTCTCTATCTCTGTCGAATAAATAAATAAAATCTTTAAAAAAACAAAAACAAAAAAAGAAAATAGCTGCTTTATTACTTGAATCAGAACAGATATCTTTTAAAGCAAACAAACATAGCACAAAGATGTGTAGAAAGAGAGAGGGAGGGAGGGAGGAGAAAAAGAAGAAAGAGGAAAAATGATTATTTTCGTGGAATTTTGTTACACTGAATATTGATTCAATGTGGAGACCATGATGTGAAGCTCCAAAATATTTTTTTTTTGGAAAGAGATATATGTGAAAGCTCTATTTGTGTGAATAAGATTTAATCAGCAATCCCCTGGTGAGCTGGGAGACTTCTTGCCACTTGCAAAAATACCTGACGTGACAAGAAGACCCATAGAGGTCTCATTTATGGTGTCACTCGAGGATCACAAAAACCTTCCGCTTGATGCATATTTAATTTCTCTACAAAAATGTCTATAGGTTGCTATCTAACACTTGGAAACTCACAGTGATTAATATAAAGCATGTTAGACGGCAAGAAAAGAGAAAATGAGCAGTGATAGCTAACGATAAAGAAAGCCCGATCAATGTCTATCTGCTTATTCAAAAAGCATTTTATAGGGGCCCTTACTTTTTCTGGGTCCCTTACTAAGCACTGAGCTTCAAAGAGACGTAATACAAATATAAAACATTTTCTGGTAAATATAATTACACGGGCCCCAATTACTTAGGGAATATATAAAAAGATCCATTTTGTTCTTTACTATCATGGGCAATAGGTTAAAATGCTGTATAAACTAACATCCATTAGTTGGAATAGCAAGATGGCCAGTTTAACCAGTTTCTTAAAGAAGTCGATTAGAGAAGATCTTTGAGATATCCAATTTGATTTATTATTCACCTGGGAATTAACACAGAATGGATCTTGATATAAATTCCTCTGTAGGTTTCATTATATTGACATTTCGGTGGATAGATAATATATAGAACCCCTGGGTATATTACTATCAAGGATGCTATTGATTCTATCAGCAGCATTATCCTGCAATTTTCCCTCATAACTATTTATGCAACTCTCTGTGATTTGTAATTCAGCAGTAATCATTTTCTGTGGCTGCTGTGATTTTCTTTCCACGGGGTACCTGGGCTATGTACTGAAACAAGGCTTGATTTTAAGCCCAAAGATTTGGGGTTTAGTTTTAGGATAATGGTGAAGAGATGAAAGAAGTTTTAGAATTGGCATTAATTGTTAAGGATGAGAAGGAAACATTAGTCTTTTATTTTATTAGTTTCGTGAGGCGGATCAGAGATAAGCAGGGGCAAAGTGGGAGAACACAGATAAAATCAGAGACATTTCCATAAGGGCAGCATGAGAGGAAATTAGCAGGAACCTGATGCTTGAACAAAGTTACTTCTACTTTTCCTTGATCTGGGTCCCCGCTGGCTCCCCTGGGAGCTACTTTTGAGTGTTTCACAGGCCAGAACTGGGGTACAGGAGGGAGGTCGGGGGGATGGGGGCGATGGAGGGGGTGACCACTGGATTTTTCTCTGTTTAATTGAAGGATGGCAACATCAAGGTGATTACGCAAAACGTGCTTGTTTAGTATTCTCTGTTGGTGGTGAGGAAGAAACGAAGGGAAGGGAAATGGACCAGGCTGGACACGGAAGCCCCAGACATCCAAGTTCATCATCATAATTAGAGAAGGGTGTTCACCACTCCGAGTGGATACCTGGGCCTTCTTAAGGACGCTCTAGGGAATTGGGTCATGACTGCCCTGATCAGGTCTATAGGACTGAGGATGACTAAAAGCCCAGAACTGGAACTGTCTCCAAAAGAACACGTTCTCAGTCACAGGATCGTAAGTCGGTGTATTTCACGCGAAGGCAACTTGGCGTTCCCGCTTGCAGCAACCCACCACACCTACAGCAGTGGCCGGATCTGCCCACAGGCTGAAATGGCCCAACGTGGGGGGGGGGGGGGTGTTCCCCTCCCCATCACCCATCGCCTCGGAGCAGCCCCCATCCCTGTAGCAGAATCCACCCCGGGCAGGGCTCTTCTATGCCTGGCCTCTTTATATCGTTAGTCAGTAGAGAGACTTTCTGGCAAAGTCTGGCGGGCAATGTGATTTCCCTTCCTCTCCACGTTCCCACTGGAACAGAGATGCAGGGCTCCCTTAACATTTGCTTTCTTAATCTAGGAAATTCACGGAGCCTCTTGCCTTGTAATACACAGTCTGTCTCATTCATAAAGTCTTGTCCTGGAAAATGCCTCATTCATTCCTGCAGAAGACCCACAGTTGGGAGAGCAAGGGCATTCAAAACCTTGGGAGGTGGAAGACAATAGTGGAGTGCTTGGCAGCCGCTTCCAGGCTGCGTTAGCAACGCGCGCCAACGCCAGGGAGAGGATAAAACGCTGCAGTTGTTTACTTGTCTCTCTGGAGCAAAAGAGTCTCTTCGCCTCTACCGCAGATGCCAAATCCTCAGGACCTGAGCAAGGACATGATGAGTTTCGTCGTGGATTGGCATGAAGTCATGGACTCCAAGAGAGCCAGGCATTTTGCTTGAGAGCGTTTGTCGTGAAAAGGGAAACCGCGAATTGTGGGATCCCGTTGTCAGTCCGGGGTGAGCCCGCTTCTTCTCCCACCGGCCGCCGCGCAGAACGCCCACCGTGCTCCCCGGTGCCGGGCCCAGGAGCCAGGCCGGCCCTCTCCTTTGCCCCCAGCGCACATGCTTCCGTTTCCGCACCTGATCGGCGGCAACTTAAATCTTCCCAACATTGCCCACACTAGTAATTGCGAAATAATAAACATGACAAAATTCAGATGACTAGAGCATCCAGCGTAACTCCTTTTGCAGAGAGAGCCCTCTGGAATCCTAAGCATAATAGGGCTGTGTTTATTCCTCCACCAGCGGCATAATGTGACTGATTTACAAGAGTTTAACTCAAGTGTTAATCTGACAGTGACGAAGAGCTCCTCACTGGCACCGTCACTCACACTATCATATTAGTTGCCTCCTCTATTAAAGCAGTGTGGTCGATAATTGGAATGCTTTTATGTCTAGTGGTTCTGACAAGCCTCTCTTCAAGTCACATATGGGCGGTCTAGCTCGCCGCTCGGACCAACAGTGGCAAATAATTTAAGCGGGGCAAGTATTGTTCTCCTCGCATTGTGGAGCAAGGGCAGTTCAAGGAAAGTGAGACTGTGTGCATGGCTACCTGCTGGTGTGTAGTCAAATAAGATGGACATGATACCGGGCTGGGAGTACAATTAAATCTATTTTGCACCAATGTGTTGCTGGACAGATGAGTTTCCACATGACAGAGTTTTATGACCTTTAAGGTAGACTGAACTAATAGATTGGTGTGGAACGCACTGAAGTTACCAAGGATGAGAAAGCAAGCAGAAGTACATTTGAACTACAGGTTTCTCATATGCTCCACGTCATGCTGAGTTTTTATAGCTCCTGGCTTTCAAAAAGCCTGTTTCAAAGAGGTTTGCGCTAGACTGGGCATGCAGTTTTGCTCTGCAGATATTGTCGCTACCGATTTAGTGGAATGCAATTAGGAAGCCTAAATTAAGTGGTAATGGAGAACCAGCTCTTGAAACTGGGGTTTCCACGGCAACCACTGCTTACAATACAGCCTTCAGTTAGTTTTCCCACTTTATCTGCAAAATGCACAATTGAGCTTAAAACAGCTCGGCGCTGAAAAACGCACTGTAAACAACTGTTTGCAATGAGAGTTTTACACTGTCTTTAAATACAACAAACTATCACATAAAATTTACTTGTCCTCCCTGATAAAGCAAAATCTGAGTTGCCAATCAGTGAGTGATCTTACAATTTATTATCCCCTTGTCCACTTGGGGGTTTTATTTTTAAGGGAAGATGTCACGAGTCATTGGGTCTCTTAACTTTGGTCATTCTTGCTCCATTTTCAGCTCCCCTGACGATATCTGTGTATCCTACCAGCCCCTTGCCGAAATGCATTTTTCATTTCAGCAAACACAGAGTTGCCTTGAATAAACACACAGGGCACTCCTTTTCAAGGTTCTTTTCAAATTTTGCTAACACTTTGCAGATTATTCTTTTATTTCCTCTTTGTAGCATGTCTTAGGCTTGCAAGACTTTCATATTTACTTATTTGTATTTATCCTTTCTCCAGATTACTACCCCTTGGAGTCTTTGAAAGCTCACGTTCCATTTCTCTATACATTCAGTGGTAAACCAACTGGGAACTTTTGTGCCAACGTATGTAGACAAGACGAGACCGAGTTCAAAGACGTTCTCGAAATAGGTGTATTTTTAAACACACAGTTGTTTAAAAGAACCATGGAGAATTTGTACTTCTGCAAAATGCCTTTTCTTTCCTGGTACGGAATCCATATTTTATTATTACAAAATTCTCACTTCTGTTTAGGTACACCAGGAATACACACACACACACACACACACACACGTATCAGTGATACATGTGTGTGCATTTTTTTAGCAGGGAAAAAAAATTGGGCTCTGCAAAGAGGAGAAGAGAATGGAATCAAATTTGGGGTCTTGTAGCTATCACACTCTGTTTAATTGCCAGTCTTAACGGGAGGAGCACTGGAACATGTCTGGACAGATTCAGGCAGCTGGTGAAAACTCATGAATCGTCTGCAGGACAGAAGGTAACATTTCCCTGCGGTGTGCGCTCTCTCAAGGTTGTTGTATTATACATGTGGTATTTTCACCGCGAGAACACTCAGGGAGAGGGGCAGAAAGCATGCGTGTGTCATTATAGTACCTCCCACTTATGTGGCTTTGGGCGACCCACCTGGATTCCAGTGTCAGTGGTCATGTCTGCGTCTCCACTGGACATGTTTTGTGTGGACTTGATATCCCAGGTGGGAGACGGTTCCCTTCCCCGTAAGCCTGTACCTTCAGCAGTGTGGCCTGGCTCCTTCAATTCCGATTTATTGCAAAGTCTTTAGTTTTGACCGACAGCCAGCAGTTTGAGATGGTGCTGGTGCTTTATAGAAAACCATTTTTCTCACTACTCCGTGATACTGTCACCGTGGCTTCGACAATTTTCCCATTTCGAGAACATAAATATTGAAGAAAACCAAAGAATCGCATAAAAAAAATGTCGGCTGATATTTTAATAAGGCTCGTGGTATTTTGAAAAGGGTCTTTGTTGTATATCTTGACATTGCTGTAAACTCAAGCAGAGCTTTGTTGTAGCTCTTTGTTATAAAAATATGTCTGTCAACTTAAATCTTCAAGAATTTAAACTTGGAGCAATTATATCTCTCCTTTCATTCAGTAATTGATAAACTCGAGAGATATTCTCTAATCGCAACCCAACTACGGATGAGACTCACAGTGTATTTTTCCCATGCCTCAAAATAAAATATTAATTCAATGGGTTCTAAATTTAAATCTTCTATGGGAAAAAACCTGGGCTACTAAAGTGCTCATGATTTTTGGTCAGCTTCTCATTTCAGCATTGCCGGCATTTCCTCCAAAGTACAAAAGGACGCCCTGAAATTAACCTAGCCCGGAAATAACGTGCATGTTGGTGTATATATGCGTTGAACTCCGTTTGACAAATCTTTGGGGCAAAGAGAAAGTTCTAGTGTGAGGAAATATCTTAGCATATTCTGAAACTACAGTTTTTGAAATCTATAGTTTTGGAGTAAATATATGCTCTATGATTTGTCCTCTCCGGGCAGCAGCGGCTAACTCAGTCCCCTGCCAGTTTGGAGGCTGCCACATGGAAGACCGTGAGAGGTCAAAAACTGGTCCCATGGGACTTTGCTGTGGAGCGCTCCTCCCAACGGAATAAAGAACTCCACGCACCAGGTGGTCAGTGTGCCAGGGACCACCAGACGGACTCTCCGTGGGCATGCCTCTCCTCCCCTGCACAGAATAGTGTCCACACCACCCCCCTCCCACCTGGTCCTGGCCTCGGTAAGCCAATCTCCAAAAAGAGAGAAATGCATCACCACCGAATTCTTAGAAACTTACAATTACCCTTAACGCTTTTAATTTCCTTCTTCTTCTATTTAAACTTTAATTTCAGGTATCCACTATATAACACAGAAGTCACGTTCCAGGTAGAATAAAAGGAAATTAACTTGGGGTATAGGATGGAAGTTTTTTGCCTTATATTCCATCTTAATAACTCAAAGTCAACCTGAATAATAGGAATATTATTAATCCATCTCCACTTTCTACTTTAAGTCACAACTTACATTTTGGTTCTAATTAGTGTTATTTTAATTGCAGTAATGAATATTCCATGTTTCATTATGAGGGCAGCATGTACAAAATGGTGCTGGGAAAGTTCTTTTGGATCTTTGTGGTTCATTTCAGTTTTGAGGATTAACTGCACGTTTCATCTTTTAATGAATATATAAGTGTCGAATTCCTTTCTCAGAGAAAAACTATGGTTAAATTATTGTGTCAAATTATTGTATTTCATTCTGTCTCCAGTGGGGGGAAGGGAGAAGCCAGAGGTGGATATGTGTGTTTTCTCTTAAGCGATGTTAGGGGGTTTTTTCTAATTTTTTTAAAGATTTTATTTATTTATTTGAGAGAGAGAGAGAGAACAGGAGCAGGGGGAGGGGCAGAGGGAGAGGCAGAAGCAGACTCCCTTCCCCTGCCCCTCCCCGAGCAGGGAGCCTAACTCAGGGCTCCATCCCAGGACCTTGAGATCATGACCTGAGCTGAAGGCAGATGCTTAACTGACTGAGCCACCCAGGCGCCCCAAGATGTTCATTTTAAACAGGTGAGAAGTCCAAAGGTTAAAGTGGATTAAAATGCCATCTGCCATGAACTTTAGAAATTGAAATAAATGTGGTTAGTAAAAGATGATCTTTGTTTTGATTACACGGAAATGCCTTTGTGATCCTTTTCTTTCAGGTGAAATAAACATCTTTGAAATAAGCGCAGTAAATATGTTTCTAAGCACAGTGTATTGTGATTGTAATTAGCTCGTCCCCCTTTATGGAGTGGCAGGCATCATTTTGTATCTAATTAGCTCCAAGCAGTTTGCTGGTTTCCTACTTTGGTGAAAAGTCTCACAATACATCTTTACAACCGTGAAGACACTCATTTGCTTATACTGAGGGCTTTATGGGCACCTTGCTTTCCTTTTCTCTGAGGGGAAAAATTAAAGGTGAGCATTTTTACAGATCTCCCTTTAAACCCAGCAATCTGACACAGTGAAGAATCAATGGCCGTTAGGCTGGCTGATATTCTGTAATAAATTCTTACGTTTATAGACTTTTCCTTGACTAGGTAGCTGGCAATGCCACAGAAATTGATTATTTGTGATGTTCTTATCACTGCTTAAAATACCTGATTACTTTTCTCGCACAGATTTGGATGTGGCTTGCTGGATGAATGTGACTAATGAAGGGAGCCCCTTCAGTGGACAGACTGTCCCGGGGCACAAGGTGGTGTCTGATCTGAATGAATGACGTCAGAGTTGATTTCTATGGAATTTAAGACCTCAGAAATGAAGATGCAGCTGAGTTTTCTGTGCTTCAAAAGTCTCTTTTAGTAGGAATATCGGTAGGAAAAGAAAGGGAAGAAGAAAGGGGGGGTAAACAGAAGGGGGAATGAGCCATGACAGACTATGGACTCTGGGAAACAAACTGAGGGCTTCAGAGGGGAGGGGGGTGGGGGAATGGGATAGGCCGGTGATGGGTAGTAAGGAGGGCATGTATTGCATGGTGCACTGGGTGTTATACGCAAGTAATGAATCATGGAACTTTACATCAAAAACTAAGGATGTACTTTATGGTGACTAACATAATATAATAAAAAAATATTATTATAAAAAAGTCTCTTTTAATAACGTCTTCACATCCTATAGAAAGTGCGTATTGCTTGACTTAAGACATCAGGACATTTACGAATCTATTTTCTATAGATATAACATATCATATAATTTTTATTTTGATTAGCATATGGGGACATGTGACTTGGAATTCTACAGATGATCTTAAATGCCTAATGTATAGTGAAAATAAAACAAAACAGTAGACGCAGAAGAGTAATCTTCCAGGAAGAAACATGCAATTTTAGAGCAATGATCTCATAGTAACTTCTTATGCATGCAATTATCTAATTTAACAGTTCTGGACATTACTTGGTCTCCTACTTAAATAAAGATATATCAATTCATAACTAAGTGGTGTTTCAGTATCTTGTAGTGCCGGTAGATAAGGCTTGTTGTTAGAGCACCGTACGCTAAGTATATACCAGACACACCAATATTCTCAATTAATGGCCAAACAATAGGTCCTCTGACTTTGAGTCATAACTTTGACTTGACTTATAATGTCCTAAGAGTTTTGGGTTGACTCAAACAAATTGTGCCTCTGTCCTAATTGGAAATAGCTCCTTTGATCTCTCAACCTGAGCACATCCGCCTTTGGGAAGCTCAGGTGGAAATTCTGTTCTTGCTAAAAACTACACAGACAGATTCCTTAGGCGAACTTTCCTAAAATGCTGTGCTAAGTGTGTCTCAGGCTAAGCCGGTTTTGTCCTAATGACAATGCCAAGTCTGCATGCATGTGTATGCCCCTTTCATGACACCGTGTCATATGGGTACATCCGAGTTTTCCAGAGTATGGTCATTTCTGAAACTACAGGTTTTTTGCATGTGGTCAACACTTGACAAGTATTCTTTGCATTTACTTTAAAGGAATTGAATAAAGGAGTTTAATAATAATCAATATGACATATTTTGCTGTCTCATAATTATCTGCTAAAGCAACAGTCTCCAGACCATACCGTAAGCCCTTTGAGAACAGGAATTCTGTCTCATTTATCTTAGTATCACTGCAATCGAAATGAGCATCTAATGTGATGATGCTGGGTGGGACTTTGAGGGGTGCGTGTAAGAGCACATGAGCGAGTGCTGGCTCACAGCTAGGCCAGCCTGAACCGGGAGCAGAACGGGACAGTGTTCATTACACTAGACCTTTGCATCAACAAGACGAAACTATGATAAATTAAGAATGAATAATTTTAAAACCTAGATATAATTTTTGAACAGCCCCATGGGAATGAACGTCATTTGTTAAAAACATGCCTTGGCTCTGGAAGAACACAGGGCAAGGTCAAACCCTCACTCCAGCGCATTCCAACCCTGAGATCCAGGGAAAACTACTCACCCTTTCAAATCTTCCGTTGTCTCCCCCAAGTGAGGGGAATAAAATTCTCCTTAACTTGAATGTAAAGACTCAATGAGATTCATCGTGGACAGTTCTTAGAAGATTATAAACTCACATACGGTTTAATTTTTTTTCTCCTCTCCTGATTTCCAGTGATTGTAATTTCTGATTTTATGCTGAGAAATCCGGAGCCCTGGACTTCATTAAAATGTTCTATTTTAATTGGTAATATTTCAGTCTTTTGCATTTTTCAATTGTTGGTTTTAATTACTCTTCCAGGATTATTTTTTGTCTGACTGGCTTTCATTCCCCTGCAACTCTGTTATTTCATCTCCACAGTAAAAGATCCTAAATCTTAGCATCTGGTAATAACCTAGAAACCTGGAAAACTTCTATGACACAAAGTACAACATATTTTTGTTCATCACACGTCTTCATATCATTTAGGAGTATGTAATTTTGATTTTTGCCTCATATCTTTTTAGCTATTTAATTTTTTTCCAGAATCTTTCATTATGGTGTCAGCTCCAACATCTGATAAATTGCTTATAAAAAGTATGAGGCACTAAATTTTTGTTTTGATTTTCAGAAATCTTTTAGGAGGGCAGGAATCTTTGTCTTTCTAGACCAGTGCCTGCCCGACATGTAGTTGGCACTCGGTAAACTTTACATGTGGAATGAAAGCTGGCTGAATATAAAGGCATCTATGATAACATTTTAAAAATTAAATAAATAAAATCATCTGCTAATCTATTATGAAATTCGTATTTTCAGCAGGTAACCATGAGCAAAACTTAAATCTCAAGTGACCAAATGTCACAGAAAAGTTAAAAAAGAGCCCAGTGTCAATTCATTTGGATATATAAGCAGTCTTTATGTAATCATAACTATATACTGACGTAGACCACAAAATTAATGGAAATTACCATACATCATCTATCTACACATCGCATAATAAGAACAGCAAAGAGCCATATGAGCTCAGTGCTTTAGAAATATTACTCACTTAATCCATGGGGCAGTCCTGATTTCATAGTCCCATTGCACCGAGGAGGAAACAGAGACAGAGAGATCCAGTAACTTGTCCAAGGAAGGAGTGGGACGAGGCTTTGAAACCTGCAGTCAGGCTCCATGATATACGCAATACACTATGGTACCTCGTGGCCAAATAGTTGTAATAGCAATAAGTTTTTGAGCTTTTTTTCCTGTCTTCATCGCATGAGTCTATGTATTATAAGCCACACCTGTATGTGTTTTGTGGGCTTATTAGTCCAATCTTAACAGTAAAAGTTGAGAATACGAACCCATTCACATGGTTTATCTGCCTCCCTTAAGCTCTTCTTCCCTCCATCTCTGTTACTTTGATTATTCTGTCAACCTAAGAGCCTCTCAGCACCTTCTTCTCTTCTAATGCTGCCATCAACCTTGCCAAATACCTCCAAATACCTGCCCCAATGCACTGTCTCCTTTGTAACTTACCCCAAAAGACACAACTCCAATATTCATTGGAGGAACACTACTGTTCTTTCTCCCATGTCTCTAAAATAACCTATCTGTTATTTGCAGTTGAGATTTTTTTTTTCCATACACTTCTTTAAACCATTTCTTCACTTCTATTGGGAAAGGGGAATGTTTCAAAATTAATAAACTTGTATGTTAGATTGTCTTGCACTTGAGAACTGTCAAAAAATTGAGGTTATATTTAATGAGCCATGTAAACTCCATTGATATGTTTCAGGAAATGAAATACTATCCCCATGTTCCTAACTTTATTTAAAAGAAGACTATATGGGGCATCATGATGCTTATCCTCTGATTGCACCACATGAAAGTGACAAAGCAGACCAGATAAACCCTTTGGTGCCACCCCAATTTTTTTGTTCCTCCATCCATCCACCTTTGCCTTTTAAAGAATTTCATCCTTTGCATAATTAGTCCAAATTCTTCCAATATAGAAATTATTTCTTTAAGATATAAGCCATGTCTAAAAGCATGCTGTTTGAAACTCTGGCTTTTCAACAAGACAGTATGATCATTGGAAACCAGGAGCTGTCCTTTCTTCCCATTGCCAACTGGGAGGAGCAAGTGTCCAGGAGTTTCAGCTGTGCAGAAAGAGTCGATTGTTTTGCAGCAAGAAGGGATCATAAAAGAGTGATTTGGGCAATACTGGCTCCCGTCTGAACCAGGAAACTGTCTTGTCCCTGTTCTCCCCCAACCAAAGGGCAAAACTGAGCCTCATGCTTTCATTCTACATTTACTGAACATCTGCGTGCCAGCAACTGTGCTGGGAAGAGTCTTCATGGGAAGGCAGATGTGTGCACACATAAATAAGGTTCAAAATAATATGGATTATGCTAAGAGCAAATGCAAAATGTTATTGGAGCCTGAGTGAGAGAGTTGTTCACACTGCTAATGAAACTTCTGGAAAGGTTTCTTGCAGGAAGTCTACATGATAGTTTCCAGTTGACAGAAAGGTAGGAAGACATGACAGCAATAAAAAAATAAAAAATAATAATTTATTAAAAGCATGTGGAAGCTATGGAGGATTAAATATCCTGGAGTATCCAGTGAAGAGCAAGAAGCTTGATGGAGCTGGAAGCTTGAAAAGGTGGTGAGGAAGAAGCAAATGAGATGCTTTGAAGACATATACAGGTAAAGTCGTGTATTGTTCAAGCAGCAAATGCTTATTGAGCACATACTAGAGCACCTACTATAGACAGAGCTATAGCAGGGAACAAGCCGACTTGACCCTGGCCCTCAGGGAACTTGAAGTCTAGTGCAGAAGTCAGGCTTTGAAGAAACCATTGATGAGAGTATGAAGTTCTGAACAGCATTGCCATGCCCTGTTACTTTAAGGCATCATAGTGCAGGAAAAATCAAACCTCAAATTTTCCAAACCAAAAAAAGTTGACACGACCCAGCTTGTCAAATTTTTAGTGTGATATATCTTCCCAAGTGTGGAAATTTCTTTGCCACTTGACAATAGTAACAACAAAAACAGTAAAATACTAAAAATCCATGTAATGAGAATTGTTCATTGCCTAAATGGAGAAAGATGCAAAAGTCTATTGCATGGCTTCAAAAGAGTTATCATCACCATCACCATCATCATCATCACCACCACCATCACCATCACCATCATCACCATCATCATCACCATCACCATCACCATCTTCATCACCATCATCACCATCACCATCACCATCATCATCACCATCATCACCATCACCATCATCATCACCATCATCACCATCATCATCACCATCATCATCACCATCATCACCATCACCATCACCATCTTCATCACCATCATCACCATCACCATCACCATCATCATCACCATCATCACCATCACCATCATCATCACCATCATCACCATCATCATCACCATTACCATCATCATCACCATCATCACCATTATCATCACCATCATCACCATTATCATCATCACCATCATCACCACCATCATCACCACCGTCATCATCAATATCATCACCATCAAGAATCCTGGTAGCCTAGTATTTTCAGCCTGAACCTTGTGCCAGGTGCTCTGTTGAGAGTTTTGCTTTTCCCCTCTCATTAATCCTCAAGACAAACATTTTAGTAGTTGTGGTATTCTCGCCATGTTATAGATGAAGAAACTGAGAATCAGAGCTGAAAGGAAAGTACCCATATCTTTCAGGGATTATTAGATGCTAGCTCTGAGTCTATGTCAAGTCCTAGGGAACCAGAACACCACTGTGGTCCACCAGTCAAATGAAGAGTTAGAAAGATAAGATTTGAAATCTGTGAACCCATCCTGTGGTTGGTGCATCCTTCCTAAGCTGGATAAAATGTGGTTGGAAATTGAGCCATAGCATGAGGAAGGCCAAGTGGAAATCTTCGGAACTGTATTCCCCTACCATTATCTTCACACAGAAGAGTAAACCAAAAGCAATACCACACATCACAGGTGGAATCATGTAGATAAGAACCACCATCAAAGACCTGAAAAGATTCAGGCCTCGGCATTCTCATCCCAAGCCCACTGAACTCAACCATTTAGTGTATGCAAAAGAAAAGTGGGTCTTGAAAAACGTTGGATTTTCAAGCACTTGGTCAGATTGTGATATTAAAGGCTCCTTACTGTTCCTAAAGTAATCTCATTTTTGAAGCAACCAACAGATCCTGGTATCCGGTGTACATCTATCAATCCGATGGACTTTTTTTTTTCCCAGTAACCAAAATTCACTACAAATAATTTGCTTTCACCTGGAAAAGTACACCACACCCTCTTATCTCACTCTGTCATAATTGATCCCACAGAAACATTGATCATCTGACATTGCATAAGGCAGAACGTTGATGACAGGTACCCTAGGTTTCTTGGTGCAACACAGAAACACCAGGGTAGGAGAAAAAATTCAAAGACTTGGCTCTACGTCGAAAGTTCAGTGGTTCCAGTTGTGTGGAACACACTGGAAAGCCTTTTCAAGGTACAAGTAATATGCTGCATCGTGAGCCCACTACCACTAAGAAAGTGGCTTCTTTGAACTTTGGAGACAATATATACTACATTCGCTGGTGTTGTTTCTATCCATTTTCCAAATAAACCAAAAGGACACCACCACTGCCTTTTAGGGAGACCCAGGACAAGAGAAGGTTTTCCAGAGGACCCTGGTAACTGCAAACATTCAGACCTTGAGATACAGAAGACTAGTTGTGTTCAAAGGATCTGGGGAAGGAGTGGATACTGTGCAGACCCAAAGTAAGACGATAATAGTCTGAACTCATAAAACTTTGAAGCAAAGTTATGTTCCCAAGAATATAATTATCCTCCTTTTAAAAAACAGACCTTGGGTCACTTCTGAATCCCGATAGACTGAATACCTGAGTATGGGACAATGAGTAACCATGTGTCCTTAACTGACCATCCAGAACTGGGTGTTATCTGAGTCACCAAGCCATGAAGTTGGATGTCCCTAGCACTCAAGCATGTCAGGTTCAAGCCCCGTAGGGAGTTCTTAATGGAAATTTGCCTTAAAAAGAAAAAAAAATGGAGCCTGGTTAATGGACTGGCCTACGTGATAATGCTGGTAACAGTCATGAGTGGACTTTTCGCACATTGCCTCGGCACTGCCTGAAAGACAATGGAAAAAGGAAACCACCTCTTTTGGCAGAACTTCAAGTGGTTTCTGTTTTATTTCGTTTTGTTTTTTACTGTCTAGAAAGACAAGCAGAGGTACAGATCTGCACTAATTCATGGGACATGGGTAATGGTTTCTCCACATAGTAAAAGGTTTGGAAAAACCAAGAGCAAATGATGAGTAACAAAGTGGTTTGGAGAATAGGTATATGAATGAATATGCTAGAATGGTCTCAGAGTGGGATGTGAATGCTGACTAAAAGGTCTCTTGTGGAAGAGGTTCTCAATCATCAGAGGAACAAGACAGGATCCTGTGGACATCTGTCGGCCTCGTTCTCCAACTACCCCAATGCTTTCTCAACGGACTCATGCAGTAAGTAGCCAGGGTGGCAAAAATGGAGGCGATCGTGGATTTCTCTTCAACAAGACTGATCTAGCTGGCCTCAGAAGTCCAAGTGCAGCCAGCCACCAGGGAGCAGATTGGTTATAACCCCTTCCAAAATGGGAGGGGCCTCGGTGACTTCTCTGGCATGAAAACATATGGAAAGGGAGGTTTCCTTTGCTTCTCACCTTCCTTCTACCAACAACCCCCAGGGCTTACTGAATGCCATATTCACAGAGTATCCAGCCTGTGGCTTCTGATTAAGGAACTGATTTTACTGCAAAGAAAGTGACACGATAGGTGGCACCCAAAGGATTCACCAAGTTAACCTTGCCTTCTATCCCCAGAAGCAGCTGGCCCTAAAGAACCCAGAATAGCCCACCAAAGCCTCAGTTGTGGCACCAATGGAGAAGCAACAACCTTGCAAAGTTAAGGTTCTGTCCTACGGTTGCGGTATATGCTCTGAACTGGCAACCAACGTGAGTCACTGTTTCTTTCTTGCTGGAAAATGTCGGTCCAGCATGCAAGGGAAGGGAGGAAGGCTGGCATTTTTCACTTTTCCACTTTATAATGCACTTTCAACAGCCTAGGGAATATCATCAATGGTACTGTAATAACATTGTATGGTGGCAGACGGTAGCTACACTCGTGGTGAGCATGGCATGACACATAGAGTTGTTGTCAGATGTTGCACACCCCAGACAGATGTAACATTGTGCATCAACTATACTCAAATTAAAACAACAACAACAACATGCCACACTCTCAAAATTATCTGCTTTGGACCTTATTTCTTCAGAAGCCCTAGTACGCAGGGCGGAATGCTCCCTCTCTTCCCTACAGGCTCAACCTAGGAATGGACCCTCCAGCCCCGCAGTGATTGTCAGCACAAAAAAAAATGGTAATTAACTCCTTTTTATTTAAACCAGCTGGGGAGGTTTTCCTTGTTTGCAACTGATCAGTAACTGACCAAGTAGTAGCCCGGCATTTCGGTAACGTGTCAAAAATCCCTTCAATATCTGTGCTCTGTAACACAGAACTCTCTTCTAGGGAATGATTTGAAGAAGATGAATGGATAAGAGCACAAGAATACCTTTTTCCAATTTGGAAATGTTAAAATTAACCCCAATCTCTAACAAATGGTGTGATTGACAAATGAACAAGAGCAATCTACATAATCAAAATCATCCCAGAAACTTCAGAATCATAGTCTACCTATCAACAGAGAAGAAAAATCTCCTAGAATTTAAAGTGAATATATGTTTCTCAAAGAAAACACAATCCAGGGACACATGTAGCTTAGTATTTAACTTTCCATCAATGCTTGTTATTTTTTTCATGTACTTGGAGAAGAGGGGAAGGATTAAGGAATAGTAGATAAGACTTTAAAGTCTTTGAATATTTTGGCACATTTCCCATTAAGAAGTAATATACGCACTTCTTTTATAATTTAAATTATAGGAATAAAGTCATACTGCATGTTTTGGTCACCATTGACTTCACAGCTCTTTATTGAGTACCCCCTGGATGCCATAAACACTAAGACCAAGACGAAAAGAAGTTTCGATTGAGTGGAAGAGACTGGACTTGACGATTACTTTCAACAGTTGGTCCTAGTTGCACTGGTGCTCTCTCCTGACTCTCACCCTTTCTTGCCCCTTCTGCATGTCACGAGGGAGCTTCCAGTGACATCAGAAGGTGATCACAGTTCAACCGTAACATATGACAAGTGTCTCAAATTATTTCCTCCTGCTATATTTTAGATCCAGGGATGTTGTCACATAAGAACTTTAAAATAGTTTCCTGATTTTTATTCTTTCTTTTTAGAACTCTAGATTTTATTTCGACCCCCTAACAGCCACCTTATCTAACTTCAAGAGTTGGCTTCCTTGGCCCAGAGCAACTGCTGGTGCCGTGGGCAACACATCATCGGCCAGCCGTTGTGCCTTGGCCTGAGCAAGTTCCTTTCAGTTGATTGACACCCCCCTGTTGTATTCTATGGCACACATTCTCGACTTCCTGCCATGCCTGGAGCTGAGCCAAGAGACACTGAAATCTACAGACACGTTTGATGGATAGAGGACCACTATAAATAAGCCTTTCTTTGCCCAATTGCCATGTTCAGGTATTAAAAACTTCCTGGGCCTGATGTCTCTAGTCATTGCTTCACGATCAAATTTTTATGAGATGGAGAAAAGAGCAATGTCATCAACTGTGTATTTGGGTTTTTAAAAATCAACACTCAACTGTTGGGACGTATCAGGGAATTCATTGGTGCAACCCTCTACATGCTGCTCGTATGAATTTGGGTGCTGCATGAAGTAAAAGTATTTCCTCTACAGTCAGAGCTCCCTTTTTTAAAAAAAAAACAACCAGTTGGTATTTATTTTTCCCATAGCCCGAGCCCTACCACCTCCAAGACACAATCCCGATACTCAAAAGCACTCTAGCAGCATGGAGAGGAGGAAGAGATGAATTCAAACTGTGTAGATAATCATTACCTGCTAGGCTAGGGAAGTTCAATGTAGACAGGAACAAAGATAGAGATGTAGAGATAGGGAGAGAGATTGAGAAATCAATAGGGATTGGAGGGAAGGGAAAGCTAGATAAGATGTAACGGGCACAGAGAAGATGAAAGATGTCCCACGCAGAAGGGGACAGCAGCCCTTCTCAACGAGCCCGAGCTGGGGCAAAAGACGTTGAAAAGGTTCTTCAAACCATTTGTCATCTGAGTGCATTATACAAAAACCAGCCAGGGTGTTATAATGATGCCTGTACCTGTGTTCTGTCTTATGCTTGTCCTAATTAATCCTCGGTATGACACTTGCAAGTTGCCATGATTACAAGACAAGGACGCTGAGGCTCAGAGATCTTAAGCAGGTTGGCTGAGGTCAATGACCAACAAGGGCTACAGTTAGAACCAAAGTCCAGATTGGTCCAGCTCCGCATCCTGGGCTCTTTTCCCCTCTCACCGCTGCCTCTCCAGCAACAGCCTAACTTCCCATGCCATAAAATCCACATGCAGGAGGAATCCCTCTCAGCTGTGAGAGCCAAAATCAGATCTACCCTCATTTCCAGAATGTTCCAGGTCTGCCCACATTGTGGGACCCTGCTTGCTGCCTAGGGTGTCTGAGGCCTGCCTTTGCAGGCCACCCATGTGCCGATGAGGGGGCTGATCGGTTTGCAGGCCTGTCCCCTTCGGGCATGCTAGGGAAGCTGGGGGCACAATAGCCCTACGACAGCCTTCAGAGACACCTCCTTGCTGTCCTGGAAGAATCACTCTCACTGCATCTCCCCAGACATTTAAGAAGCAAAGAAACTCATTAATTATCATCACTGTGGTTAATATTGTTATGGCAGGTACTGGACCCTTGGCCACCACTTTGAAAACTGATAGTGTTTGACTAGAAATTCTGTGAATCCAGGGGAGTCTCGTCTCTCTCCACACAGACATCAGGAAGAAAAATATTATTGCACAGAAGAGATATTGACATGTTCAATCATCCCATCATTCGCCCTCAAAAGGGAGCTCAAGTCCCCACCAAAATAAACATGCAAAATGAGAAAATGCAAGATAAATGAATGAGCTTTTCGCTTTTAGCTAGGGTGGCCATATGACTTCTCCAAAGGTGGACATTTCTAACAGTGAACGGGGGTGTTGTTAATAAATATACTGTAACGACAGATGTAAAATCATCTTCCTTCTACTTTTCAGAGGCACTGGGAAAACTAGATTTTAAAAAACTGTATTACTTGTAATAGCTGCTATTAAAAGCATTATTTGTGACTGAAAAGAGGTAGGATTTGGCTAAGGAAAAGCAGATAGGATGATGTTTCAGCCAGATATGCAATCGAGCTGAAGTAATAGTTGATGTATAATTATGTGTAATATGTTAAAACAGTAATAACCCTAACAAGTGCTAGGGACAGTTGTACACACAAAATGATCAATAGTAGCATATGAAAGAGTATCATTTTGCCCATAGTGCTTTATAAGAAGAATCAGTTTTCTTGGGGAATAGCAATTGGTACATTTTTGAGTTGCCGCTATTTGAAAACAATGGGGTTTTAACTGTATCGGTTAGCTATTGCTGCATAACAAACTTCCCCAAAACACAAACACTATCTCACAGTTTCTAAGTGTGGGGAGGCCAGGGTTGGTTCAGTGGGGGGGTGGGGCAGGTTCTGGCTCAGCCTCTCCCATGAAGTGCCGTTGCTACATCAGCTGGGACTACCATCATCTGAAGGCTTGCCTGGGACTGAAGGACCGTCTTCTGTGCCCTCCCATGGCTGTTGGTGGTGGACTTTACTTCTTGCTTCTCCGTTCTTCTGCACCCAGCTGCCTTTATCAGACTGCTCACAATATGGCAGCTGATTTCCCCCAGACCCACGGTCCAAGAGATATAAAGCAATGGAAACCACAATGTCTTTTAGAAACTAATTTCAGAATTGACTGCCATCCACTTCTGCTGTATTCTGTTGTTCACATAGACCAACCCTAATACCAATCCTCTATAAGTATGTGAGTACTGCTAGGTGGGGAACATGGGGGACAACCTTGGAAGCCTGGCTAGCACACCAACTTTTCACTCTGTTATTTTTTTAATCACTATCTGGTATCACAATTATTTCATAAATAAAATAAATTTTTAACTCTAAAATACTAAGGATATATAATATTGGTATGTAGGCAATATTTTACCTTAAATTCATATGACCATACGACAAACATACCACACACCCCCTTACTTTTTCTTTTCTTTTTTTTTTTTTTTAAAGATTTTATTTATTTATGTGACAGAGAGACAGCCAGTGAGAGAGGGAACACAGCAGGGGGAGTGGGAGAGGAAGAAGCAGGCTCCCAGCGGAGGAGCCTGATGTGGGACTCGATCCTGGAACGCCAGGATCACGCCCTGAGCCGAAGGCAGACGCTTTAACGACTGCGCTACCCAGGCGCCCCCCCCCTTACTTTTTCTAATTCTGCCAAGAAGAAATTCTATATCTGTCTGCCTTATGCACTACGGCCTATCTTCCCCAACAAGGACAGGGATTCGTGTCTGGTGGACTGCTATATACCCAGCAGTGACAACAGTGGATAACATAAAGTAGGAGACATACAAACTTTCCTTGACTAAATGAATTGTGAACACTTTACCTTGGCTTGGTGATTGGCAGCAGACAGCTTGGGTACAATGACCTTGGGCCTCAGTCCTGAAGTTATTCTTTCTGCCAGAAAGGACAGAACTGGTCCAGTCCATTGCATGGACTTTGTGCCAAATCACGGGCTCACAGAGCCTCTAGCTGGAGACAAGCTGTGGCACAGGCAGAAAGACAAGCCACCGACAAGGTCTCAAGAAGCAGGAATTCGTCTATGATTTCAAAAGATTATCCTCCTGAGGAACGATATTCCTCAGAGTTGATCTTTAAATGGAACTTACATCTATTGTAGGTGTAGACACTAAGAATAGCCGTCTTAAAGGGAAGAGTTTCTCATCGTTTGGCTGAATCCCCATGTCCTTTTAGGGGTAGTGCAACTAACGCTAAGAGGGGTTAAACCTTTACTCGGGGTCACAGAACCAGGTTCCAATCAAGGTCAATAGTTTCTCCTTCTGTTCTTCAGGGCTCTTCACCTTCTGGGATCACCTCCACTGAATTCGCACCCCAAGAGAGAAAGGCTCATCCCAGGGCACCCCGAAGCTGCACAAAATACCCACCTTCCCCTCATCCCAAGCCTGAATGGAATGCCGTGGAACCTCCTACCACCAGGATGAACCTGGAGGCCCCGTGCCACCCAGTTCCCACCCAATTTCCAATTCCGTGAAGTGAGTTCAGCAGTGACTTTGAGGTTTATTGCTGAAAAATTCCTCCTCCCAAAAGGAGGCTTGGAACATATGAGTTTTAATGCAGTCTAAAAATGTGCTTAACATGGAGAAAAACCCTTCAGCTTTTCTTAACTCGGACACACCTTGTTTTATGCAACAGGTGTGTTTCTTTAAATGAAAAAAAAAAAAACAGGAATTAATTTTAAAACACACACACACCAGCAATTTTAAATTCACTGGAAAGTTAGCTATTTAGAGGATCCCTGTCGTAAATCCTTTCACAAACTGAAGAACATTTAGGTAATTACCCTCTAATTTATGTGCTCTGTGAGGCCGACTATTTAAATGTCTGGCTTTCTTAATTCGAGGCACACCCGCATTTATAGAACCTCTTTAGAACTCATTATGGCTGACAAACTTATTTTTCTTTCCGTTAGCAGCAACAAAAAAACCCAATATTTTGGTGAAACAGGTAGAAAATATTTATTATCCTGGCAACTGTGGTCACATTCACTCATTGCAAAAAGGATTTCTGTTGAATTGATCGAGGCTTAATATGATCTAGAATCAAACCGTCTTGTATTTAAGAACATATTGTGAGCACATACATCTTAAATCCCTGTCATTTGTCTTTAATCTTTAAATTCCTGTAATTTGTTTTCAACTCAGTCACAATGTATTTGGTGTTTAACCATGATGTCTTTTCATTTCTCTGGAAACTCAAAAAAAAAAAAAAAAGCTATCAACTGGTGTAGTTCATAATAGGAATATTAGAAAATATTTGAAATACTTGAAAATGTTTGGAGTATTTGTAAATGTCCTTAAAAGCATTTCTTTAACCAATAAACTGCCTTTTACATGTCATGAAACCAAGATAAGAAGACTCAAGGAAAATTTTACTCCTTATTTGCTACCACATAGCCTTCTAAATTTGGTGTTTAACTGATGGAAGCAAGCATGCTGTGGCAGAATATACCAGAATTTACACACCCAAAAGGAACAAAATACTGTCCATCCCTGGGGGTGGGAAGAGCTGCTCAGCCATCAAAGGGAAGAGCTTGAAAAAACAAAAGCAGGCAACAGGGGCGAACTGCTGAGTCCTGGGAGCAAGACAAGACGTACCCAGGAAATTTCAAGTCTCCCTTGTGACCTGGCGGAAGAGCTGAGCCACTGGCCGCCACAGCAGGCGGGTCATTACACACCTTCCAGGGACACCATTCACGTGGAGTCTGGTGTGAATGGCGCCACCTAGAGCACAGTTTAGGAATAGCTTTTCCCATAGGGGACCCATGCCCCCCCCCCCCCCAGGGATTCCATGCGACCCCCCCAGGTATTCCACGTGCCCCCACCTCTTTGGTCCCCTCTCTTCAGATTCAGTTCCCCAAGGAGGATTGTTCTGACCATTCCCAATGTACCCTGGCCACACGCAGTTACAATAAAACGGTGGCAACTCCCAGACACGGAAGCTCTGAGCTCTATTCTAGACTACCAGCACACCAACGTCAGGACTGACCAGTGGATGTCACCTTTCAGGGTAAACCTGGGAGGCAGGGGTGGGACTGGAGGGCAGCGTGGAACTGTCGCTGGATAAGACGGTTCACTTCAGGCACCTACTTTAAAAATCTGAATTGTGCGGGAGACCAGGTTCAGACCAAGGGCTGCCAACAACCAGCTGACGTCAGAGAACATCAAGGACCCTTCTATAGTACATGACAGCTCCCAGCAGAAAAGCACACTCGGTGTGTACCTTGCTGCTTGCTCCTTTTTTCTTCATGTAATAATAATGATGATGGCATCGTCACCACCATCATCAGGCCATCATCATCACCATCGTCACCGTCGTCACCATCACAGCCAATACTTCTTTAGAGCTCACCCTACACCGGCGGTGTTCTGGGTACTTGACACACCTCTGTTGTGACTTTACACCACCCCCGTGAGCATGACAGCCTTAGATGCCCCCACCGCCACCCCCTCCCAGCCCAACACGGGGGCAGTGAGCACGCCTACGTGGGCTGCAAACCGCAGTGTGACGGGGCTTCTGCTCCTTTGCACCTCTTGCCTCCCGCCCCGGGTTCCTCTGATGCCTGATGCGGCAGGCGGGCCCACAGAGCCCTGCTCAGCGCTCCCGCACACGCCACCCAGAAGGGCAGGGCTGCTGGCCACTCTGGGCTCAAGGCCTACAGCTCTGAGACACATCTCACAAGGACCCCAGGACCGAGCAGCAGCCAGCCATGCGCCACGGCCTCCTCACTCACCCCGTCGGTACAGGCGCTTCCTCCTTCCAAGCCTCGCTCCCCCAGCTCCCTACTCCGGCTCCCATCTACCGCTCCCCTATCAGCCTTGTCTGTGGCCTCTGCTTTCAGACGTCCCAGCTGGGGCGCTTGGTGACAGGGGGCTTCTAGTAAGCAGTTGCTCAGAATAACGTAGCAGAGCTGGATCACTGGCCAGCAGATGGCAAGAAGGATGGCATCGCTGCGGGTGAGTGGGATGAGCCCCGACTACAGTCCCTGAGACTCTCGCCTGAGACTGGCTGGGGGAGGGGCAGGGAGGGTGAAGCCGAGGTTAGCAACAGCCTGGCGCCTACATGGCATTGGTGACTGTAAATATTGCGGAGGGAGTTTTGTGTGTTGCTTTGGAAATCTTGGGGAAAAAAAAGAAAGCAGCACATGTCATTGTGCATTTGGCAAAAGCCATAGAATGTACGACCCAAAGGGTGAAGCCTAATGGAAACCATGGACTGTAGTTAAATACTTGTATTGGTATTATTGATAGTGTCAATATTGTGAGCCAATCAACACCGGCTCACCAAGTGTAACCAACATGCCACACTAATGCCAATATGGGTAATGGAGGAAGTTCTGTCATGCGGGTGGGAGCAGGGGGGTGGGGAGAGGGGGTCCAGGGGAACTCTATAGTTGCCACTCCATTTATCCATAAACCTAACATTGCCCTAAAAAAATTAAGTCTGTTAATTTTTTTTAAGTGACTATGAAGAAGTCCCAAATCAAAGAGTAAAACAATAGACTCAGATTGTCAGCACTCACCGCAAGTAGGCTTGAAAGCAAGAGACTTTTCATGGAGGCAGGTGAGGAGAAAAAGCTGCAAGCAGACTGCTGAGAACCTTGCTCACGGTCAAATGAAGGGTGGAGGGAACCCAGAGGAGACAGTGTGCACAGCAAGGGCAGGTCTCCTGTGTCCAAGTCCGGGGAGGGCGGTCGGTGTTTGGCCCCTGAGCCTAAGAGCCTTGACCCGATCCTTGATCCTTCTCCTTGCCAGATCCTTCCTCTTCCCCCTAGATCTGCAAAGATCTCATCTAGGGCATCTTCCTCAAACCATGACGATCTGGCCCGAGTCCATCAAACACTGTGAGCACACTGTCCTTCCCCCTGCTATCTGGGGTCCCATTCTCATATAAACACCTCAGACAGAGCTCTCTGTTCACACTCAGCCTCTAGGAGCAACGGGGCGAGGACAGTCTACCATTTTTCCCTTTTGCAGATGAAGGCACTGTGGCACAGAGAAGCCCAGCAGTTTGACCAAAGTCACACAGCAAGCGAGCAGAGCTGAGCAGGGATGTAAGCCCAGGAAAGCTGACTCCAGATCTATCCCCTTCACTGCTATGATTAGTTAAGTACAGGAGACAGGACAATTTGGAGGAACAGAAATTTCATTTCCAAAACCCTTACCCATAGACTTTAAAGTCCCGAATCAATTTTCTGAATAATCCCCCTCTAAAGTTTCTCATTCATCTAAAAATCTTCAGGTGATTAAGAAAAATTACATTTTTTTGGCTTAAAGTATCCAAACCATTGCCTCAATGATTCTCTTCTCTCTGACTCTCAAGAAGCTATCTTTCTCATCTCTGATCCTTTATCCCCTTCTGCTTGACAATGATAAAGCCGCTAGAATAGCTGATAGAAGGCGGCGGGGGGGGGGGGG